>NC_134825.1:58277994-58585083 GCF_004210375.1 Tachypleus tridentatus
TTAATTCAAATGGTTCATGGTTCGCGACCTGTTCCGAAGAAAAAAACAAAAAACTTCGTTCTGAGTCTGTGAGAGCACTTTAATAGTAGCAGCAAATAACCACAATGTCGTTAGACAAGAGTAACTCAAAGAATGGTCACTGGGTGGTGTTGACTACATGCCTTCCCACTAGTCTGTCAGTTTAAAATTAACGGTAGCTATGTGCTAATAACCCAGTTCAAAATCAAGGGCGGCTATGTACTAATAACCTAGTTCAAAATTAAGGGCGGCCACATACTGATAATCCTTTGCGGAAAAAATTCTAATTAAAATAAACAATCTGAAATTCTTCGGACTAGAAAATCAGTTTTATTGTGGTTAAGTCATAAATTTATAAATAATGGATTAGCATAAATATTAAAATTGAGATAATTTAAATAATAAATATGTCATGAACATCAATGGTTAAATGCAATGATGACGTTTTTTTCTTGGGCTGACACAAAATAACTTTAAAGATAAACATACCAAACTACTTACAGTTGTGCCAATTTATAAGGTGTGTAAAGCCATAAGAACACATTTATAGAAAAAGTGCTACAAGTGACGCCACAATATGGCTTTAAAACAAAGTGAATTTAAAATGCATGACGTTTTCACTCACCACATTGCACTTATATTTATATACAGTAGCGTTTCAAACATTTCTAGGGAAAACAAAAGGGTGTAAAAGTGATATCAAATAGAAAAAAAAAAAGTTTTTTGTTTTATTTTTACGTTAAAAAGTGTCTATTTATTCTTATCAACTATAAAGAAAACGAAATTAGATTGGGCTCTCTTTGCACTGCTTCGCGGCGATCTGATGCTGTTTCAAATTAACCCTCATTCTAGTTCTCATCTGAATGTAGGTACTTCTTTCGAATCAAGATACGTTGCTTGAGCATGTTTAATAAAAATTGATGCTTTCATGTTGGTAGGAGTCACAATGTGTGGAGAACTTACAGATACTGATATATTAAATCCTGATACTTCAGATGAGGCAGATCTTTACAACGGGGTCTGTTTCTAACAACTCTCCTGCTTATATAGGCTTTAATGCCACTAATTTATTTTTTTGAATTACTTAGCAAATAATCTACTTAAAATAAATACGAAATTCAATGAATCATTTTATTCATCACCAGGTCATTGAGTTGCAACAATTCCAGAGTACTCCACCTCCTTATCGTGTTACGTACTATAATTTATCTCGAACAAGTCTCCGATTTATTACGTTACGCACGTTACAAATTAGGATTTGAAATAGTCGGAAATTTTTATTTTAATTTCGAAATAAATTAAATGTTAATATGTGTAAAACTTACGCTACTTACTAACAAGGTTCATACACACAATTTTCTTTCTTAACACAAACATACAAACAAAAATACATTTATAATAATGGTTATTACAAATAGTCATTTGCATACAAAAATTTTTCAGTCTCACAAATAATATTTATTCTTTTATCTGGTCTGGATCTGAATATTTTATTACGATCCAGGTCCACAACAAGCAAATTAATTTTATGTTGATACACCAATACCCCTCACCTGACTGCCATGCTAGCTAGCTCTATTCTTCACACGTGAGTTTTTCTCCTGATGATAATATCTAATGTTCTCGTAGAAGTACTAACGTTCGAAGTTAATTCACTGAAGTTTGCTATGTTCCTGATCAAATATCTGTAGTTTTCCTATTAGTAAGCGTTTATCACAATTATAGCTTCGAAAGGTTCTGGTATAGTGACAGTTACAACCAAACAATATTCTAATACCGTCTCCTGGCGCTTCGATTTATAATGTTCGCTTAACCCAACAATAATAGTAATCACTAGAAGTTTATACACATCGTACGTTTTTAATTCTCACGCTCGAGAATCTTCTACAAACTTATAGAACAGGCGGGACTTCGCAATACACATTTAACAATACAAGTTATCTACATTATATTGAGACAAATGTAGATATCAATATAAACGTATAACAGTAAATCTGTCACAATCGGTAATCTTGAACAAGCACAAGTCGAAAGAACATGGCAGGAATTCTTATGACAGAGGATGTTACACTATGTATTCTTCAAATCGTATATAAACACACGTGCACTGTGCTGAGTAAAAGGCAACTAAAACCACCACAGATGTAAGTAACCTTCACAGGTGTAAGAAGCCTAGTCTTATTCTTTCGATTTCCTATTGTCCAGGGTTACTAATAATTTTGTTCGTTGAGAGAAAGCAGTAAGTACTACCCATCGTCAATCCTTTGCTAACAAACAGTGGGATAGAATGTCACATTTTAGTGCCTCCATAGCAGAAAGGGCAAATTCGGTAATTGGCTTTAATCATACCGTCCGCAGGTAGTCTTAACTACCATAACAGGACTTATATAATCGAATAACCTGAATTGAATAATATATTGGGCTTGGTAGTTATCGAAATAAAATGTTATCTTAAAAAAACAATATTATTAATATGTAAGTCTCACTTCGCAGTGACACCTATATGTATTTTTCTTTTTCTTTTTCATAAATACAGTTAATGTTATGGTACAATTGTCCCAGGCCAGGCATGGCCAAGCGTGTTAAGACGTGCGACTCGTCATCTGAGGGTCGCGAGTTAGCATCCCTGTCGCACCAAACACGTTCGCCCTTTCAGCCGTGGGGGCGTTATAATGTTACGATCAATCCCACTATTCCTTGGTAAAAGAGTAGCCCAAGAGTTGGCGGTGGGTGGTGATGACTAGCTGCTTTCCCTCTAGTCTTACACTGCAAAATTAGGGACGGCTAGCACAGATAGCCCTCGAATAGCTTTGTACGAAATTCAAAAACAAAAACAAACAATTGTCCTAACTGCCAAAGCTCTAAGTTATGTGATTTTACCAACACCAGGACGATTCATAGAGAATTATTTTGTACCAGCCCTGTACCTGGATATATAAATATATACACAGATATAATGAAATGATTTGACGTATAAAATTATACTTCTTGAGTCTTTACCGTTCTACATGATGAAACATCGACCATAACTTCCAGAAAAATGTTATATCACTCAACGTTTCGTTTCTATAACTTCTTCAGGACCGAAAACTACTTTCACTGCTAGACTCACATTACGTAAAAGAGTTAGCACTTTTAAATTTGTTGTACAGACAAATGGAGAGTATGGAAAAAGGTCACTTGGAATTTTCTTTTTTGCATAAAAACAAAGAAAATGTACAGCAATATTAGCTTCTAATGACACGAATGTAATTAATGACTAAAATTAGAGTGGAATTCGTTTGAAAATTGACATAAAAAGAGATACGGAGAATAAAATAGATAAATTAAAAAGTGAGGTTAATTGGGGAAAGCAAAAATTTACGACAATGCCCATTCTTTGTCACGATTAATTTGTCTTAAATTTCGCATAACTAAGGCCTTTTAAGTTTAGACCCGTCATATCCAGGTGGTTAAGGCATTCGACTAGTAATGCAAGGGTCGCGGGTTCGAATCCCCATCACCTCAAACATGCTCGCTCTTTCAGCTGTGAGGGCGTTATAATGTGACGGTAGATCCCACTATTCGTTGGTAAAAGAGTAGCCTGCTGGGTGGTGATGACTAGCTGCCTTCCCTTTGGTCTTTTAATACTAAACTAGGGACGGCTAGCGTAGATGGCCCTCGTGTAGTTTTGCGCAAAATTCAAAAACAAACAAAATCTTTAAATTTATGGTCAAGAAGTAATTAACTGCAACAAATATTTTTATTTGTAAATAACAGTCAACGTCGGTCTATACAGTGATTCACTAGGGCATTGATACCGTTCTTGAACAAAGGTTCTGGCGTGTTTAATAAACCAGTCGTGTGATGCACGAGATGTTTCTCAAACGCAACATTCGTTATGTATTCTACAATTGATAAATAATATTTTTATTGTGAATTTGTCACCTGTCCCTGCTTCTTTAGTGAATCGAATATGTGCGCTTTTCTTGTAGCAAAGCCACATCGGACTATTGTTGTGTTCACCGAGGGGAATCAAACCCCTAAATCCGAAAACTTGTCATTATCTCAACGAAGGACCTTTAGCAAAGCATTTCTCCTTCTTGCAAGCATTACCGAGATGGTATGCATAACATAATTAATATTTCAGATACTGCCTGGTTTTTGTTTGTTTCTTGTGAATTTCGCGCAAAGCTACACGAGAATTATCCGCGCTAGCTGTAACTAAGTTAGCAATGACAGACCAGCGGGAAGGCAGCTAGTCATCACCACCCACCGCCGACTCTTTTACCGAAATAGTTGGATTGATCGTTACATTGTAACGCCCCCATGGCTGAAAGGGCGAGCACGTTTTGTGGGATGGAAATTCGAGCCCGCGAATATCAAATACAGGTCTTATTTGTAACTCTAACCTTCATTTTACTCATTATAAGTATCTTTTTTTAAGACTATCATTAATTTATGGGATAGTTCATTCGTAGCACTTTTGGATGAGCCAAAGATAATTCTATCTGAATAAACATTCGTTTAGAGCGTATGTTATAGAATTCTCAGTCCGTTAAGTACTCTTCTTCAGCTGAATAATATTTTTTTCGACTTACTTAGCAAAACTTAACATTCCTTTTTCAAAACAGACGTAGTTTCTTTCTGTCCATCAGTACCTGTAGCTGAAAAAATAATGAATACCTTATAAAAACACATAAAGGACTTGAATCTTTTTGGTACTGTTCTGGAACATTTAGGATAAGGCTTTCACTCCATTCTGATGTCTCTCACTGTTTTGTTTGTTTTCGAATTTCGTGCAAAGCTACACGAAAGCTATCTTCGCTAGCCATCCCTAATTTAGCAGTGTAAGACTAGAGAGAAAGCAGCTAATCATCACTACCTACCGCCCGCTCTTGGGCTACTTTTTTACCAACGAATAGTGAGATTGATCGTCACATTATAACGCCCCCACAGCTGAAATGGTGAAAAGGTTTGGTGCGACGGGGATCCGAACCCGGTGACCCTCGGATTACGAGTCGAGAACTTTAACCACCTGGCCTGGAACGGAAGTAAGTCTATAGATTTACCCTGCTAAAATAATGGCGTTCGATTCCTCACGGTGGACACAGCAGATAGCTCAACATAGCTTTGCTATAAGAAAAAAAAACACACACACAATGATTCACTCTGACAAACAATAATTTGAAGTTCGACAAAAATTTTACAGAATAAAAAAAAAAGAATTGTTAATAAAAAGAGTTGCGGTAGTTTTTACTGTAGTGTTCGTGCGTGTTCTAGAAAAACGCATTTACTTCGTAGCTCCAGAGATGGAGAAAAGGCTGTAGTTGATATATATATATTGTGAGATACTTACTATCCTGTATCTGTTTCAATGTCCATGTTTTAAGTAAAATTTATATTTATAAATATACATAACTTATACTGTTGGATTCGCACTTATTCACTAAAATTATAGAAGATTCTCGAATGCAGAAAGCAACAATATATGTATGTACGTAAACACTAGTGTGTCGTCAGTGTTGTTGTGCAGCCTGAAATTCCTATAAATTCTCCTAACGCCTGTAAATGGAAACAACGCGACGCGCCAAGAGACAGTATATATTATTGGTTTGTCATAAACTTTGGAAGATATAACTGTGATTGATATAACACTTATAACTCGAGAACTTCAGATATTTGAAGAGGAACGTTTATAGATTTCGAACATCACAAACCATTAAACTTCAACAGATTTACATCGAGCACTAGTATTCTTACGAAGCCGACATATGAATTCAGCAGTAAATTATTCAGCCTGTAATCATATGGCCAGCGAAGAACGCAAGGCTAACAAGCTCCTCGTTAAGTGAATTGCACCTAAATCAACTAATAATTAATTCGCTCAACGTGAAATCCAAATAAGATATCAAACAAGTTCTAGACCAGATAGAAGACTTAATATTGTTTGTAAAAATTTTACAAACGTTATTGTAAATTGTGTTATTGTTTGTATATTAAAATATATTTGTATTAAAAATGTGTGTATCAATATTGTTTGGACCCGCCATGGCCAGGTGGGTTAAGGCGTTCGACTCTTAATCTGAGGGTCGCGGGTTCAAATCCCTATCGCACTAGACATGTTCGCCCTTTCAGCCGTGGGGGCGTTATCATGTAACGGTCAATCCCACCATTCGTTGATAAAAGAGTAGCCCAAGAGTTGGTGGTGGGTGGTGATGACTTGCTGTCTTCCCTCTTGTCTCACACTACTAAATTAGGGACGGCTAACGGAGATAACCCTCGTGTAGCTTTGCGCGAAAAACAAAAACAATCTTGTTGGCAACTATCACAAATTGGATACATATCAACGCTTATTTAGCTTATAAATCTAAGTTACACTTTAATTCGGTATGAGACTACTTGAAATTCTAATACTTAACAATACGGATATGTTTGTGTACAGACTGGGAAAGTTTCACAGATATTAGAAAAACTGACATACAGAAATAACTTGTACTCAAAGACACTTTATAAGAAGTGGTCAATCAGTTTCCTGTATGTTTTTTTTTAATTACTTACAATAAAAACCCGACTCTAAATCGGTTTTCCTACTTTCATTTTCATATCTTCCTACTCATTCGAAAGAAAACACTTACCACAGGGACAAGTCACGGAAATCATTCGAACATGTAATTAAAAGGAAACTAAAAAAAAAAAAAAACACAATACTGACAGGTTTACAGCGCACTGGAATTGAGCGGTTATTCAATTTTATTTCCGATTTATTCGAAAGTATTTCAGAAAATAAGTTTTAGTATTTGTAAATAGAATGAAACAATTAACTTTGCGACTTCGTCCTATAACTTCTTAAATTTCTTTACAACATTACGTTTTAAGTACTTATTTTCAGCATTTTTCTTGAAAACATACAGACATTAACAATTATATTTCAGGTAGGTTTGTTTGCTTTGTGTTTGCAGGTATAAATTACTAAGTGATTATAGAATCGCAATGTTCCACATACTTAAAATAAAGAACGAACTGCTCTCTATTGTGTTAACTTATACGAGGTCTGTTCAAAAAATACGCGGACTGACGTCATAAAACAAAATGTACTTTATTTAGAAGTTACAGGTCTGGGACCCCTTCAAAGTACTCCCCTCCCCAACGCACACACTTATCCCAACGGTGTTTCCACTTGTTGAAACAGTCCTGGTACGCTTCTTTTATAATGTCCTCCAGCTCCTTCGTCGCATTTGCCTTAATCTCGGGAATCGTCTCAAATCTTCTTCTTTTCAAGGGTCTTTTGAGTTTGGGGAAAACAAAAAAAATCGCAAGGAGCAAGGTCAGGTGAGTATGGGGTGGGTGGGGAAGAACAGTGATCGAGTGTTTGGCCAAAACCTCACGAGTTCTGAGGCACAAATTTCGCAGCAACGCGGTGCATCTTCAATTTTTCGGTCAAAATCTCGTAACAAGATCCAACTGATATCCCACACTCTTCAGCAAGCTCCCTGACAGTCAGACGTCGATTCGCCCGCACCAGGGTGTTGATTTTGTCGACGTGTGGGTCGTCAGTTGGCGTGGACGTCCAGGACGCTCATCATCTTCAATGAACTGTCGACCATCCTTAAAACGTTCATGCCACTTGAAACATGCCGTACGCTTCATAGTAACATCACCGTAAGCCGTGTTAAGCATAGCAAAAGTTTCAGTCGCAGATTTTCCAAGTTTAACACAAAATTTCACAGCAAATCGTTGCTCCTTCAGGTCGTTCATTCTGAAATCCGCCAAACGAAAAAATCGCACTTCACTTAAAACCGCGTAGCTAATACACAAATGAAGATATCTGCAATCGAGAAATGGCGTCGTAATCAGCTGATCTGTGCAAACCTAGCGACACCAAGCGGATTCCCCTTGAACCAACTGGAGCCGCGCAATTTAAACAGTCCGCGTATTTTTCGAACAACCCTCGTGTTATCGCCCAGTAATACAATTTTGAAATTTGCGAGTTATTAACAACTGTTTAAATTAATAACTCAATTGGAATACGATGTTATTGAATATATTTTAATGATGTTCCGAATTACATACAAGAAATGTTTATTATAATCTGAAATATTGTCTTGTCCTCAGTATCCTGTGGTAAGTTCATGCATTGGTTAGCTTTGCACCGAAACAAAATGCAAACACAGCATTGTCTTTATAAGAAACAATCGCAACATAACGTCGCCCTCTATAGAGTCAATCTCCTTTAAATTTTTTCATTTTGTACAATTTGTTAAAATAAACCAGTCATCGATCTACACAATATATACACCGTTAAAATTATAGAAAATACTTATTTTGCAAATTTCGAGAAAGATACAGAAAAATATTATTTCAGCGAGTATACCCAACATACATTCGCGGAACGGTGGTCAGCATGCTAGATTGTTAGGCTGAGAAACCATGGTTCACGTCTAGTTATCACAAAAACAAATTCTACCAAGGTAAACCACACTTGGTAGATTTGGCAATTTCTCATGTAATTTTTATGCTATTTTCTACGGTGAAACTTTTTAAAGCGTGGAATAAAATAACTTTTTTCAGGAATGCAAGATATATGATACTTAGGCATTATAAAAATATTTTATTATGTTTGCTCTATTAACAGTAATAGGTGTTCTATTTATGAATTACAGGCAATTATGTTTACAAATATTTTTGTTATGAAACCAACTTGTGTATTAAGAAAAACATGACCAAGTATTGAACTCTCTTAAATGTTAAAACTGAAAATTACTTTTAATCACAAAAAATATTTATGACATTAGATCAGTTATATGTAAAACATCCGTAAAACATGACATATCTGTACAACTTTGATTACTAATCACTTTTGCAGATTTAAATATTCCATAAACAGATCTTCAGGAGAAACTGCAATACGATATCTATTGTTTAAAATACTTTACATCTTTGTAATTTTCATTGGCAATTCAAACTCAATGCTGACATTTCCATAAAAACAGAGCTACGTCTGTAAGAATTTTACTACCTAAGAAAAGAAACTACTTCTACAATTTAAAATAATAAATATAAACTCTTCGATTTTTTTTAAAAGTAAAGTATTATCAGAACTTCAGAACTGGGTGTCTACATCTGACTGGCAAATTTACAGATCTTTTGTACTTTTTGTCTACTGAAGTTTAAATATTATATACAAAAGGAAAATCAAAACCTAAAAGTCACAGAATATTACTTTTTTCTTCCACAGCACAAAATTTCTTTAATGCAAAAACACAGAAATAAACAGAATGGACAGCATATAAAATACACACTACAAATATATAATCATAATTATACATTTCTGTAAAAATAGTTCACTTAAACATTCTACAAAGAAACATTTTCTAAATTTCTTTTGCTTCTGAACAATAATCTATGCTTTTAACTTTGGTTTCCTAATACTGAAAAAACGAACTCTTCAAACATTATTTATGTACTACAACAGAAAAAAATCTGATTTTTTTTCAAAGATAACAGTTATCTCTTAGTTATTATCATTCCAAAATTACACGAGCATATATGATGGAAAATACACAAAGGAAAGTTGCAATGTGCAAACTGTAACATATCAGAATCAACATAACATACTGAAAAAGGGCAAGTCAAATTAGGAATGTTAACAAATGGTTAAGAAAACATTTCAATTCTCCTGCTAGTTCAAAAAAATTACTCAAAAACATTACAGTAAAATAATTAGTTTATTTTCCAAGTTAAATAGCTCATTTCTTTGTTTTATTAATAATTCAGGGTCTATTAAACTGTTTGAAAAACATTAATACAAATTAAGAAACTATTCATCTAAAAGTCCTATTGTTCAAAATGGCACATATAAAAATGTTACAAACCTGCTTGACTAAAAACAAAATCTAGGACAAAAAAAAGGAGCCTGTTTACATGATACAGTTTTAACAAATAGTTCTATCCAAAATTATCATTAATATAAAAGTAGTTACCTGCTACCAGTTAGCTACGTGAGAAATAATTTTTTTGTATTTCAATTTATCAAAGTTATTGCATTATGAAAATTTGCAAATTGATAAGTTCCAAAAATATTTTAATATATCTCTCATTTCAAAATTTCTTACAGTTATAGTTTCCAGGAGAAAGTAAATTTGTATTACAAGTTTGAGTTATGAATCACTTGTAATTAACTCGAATATAAATTTTGACCAATAACTTTAAAGTACATTTTTGTCACAAAACTAAATTTTTACAAAAAATTCTTAATAAAATTTACTAATGTTAAGCTTAAACAAGAAACATCATATCTATTAAAGACTTAACCCCTAAAACGTTTAATTTTTGATTTTGCATTAAAATATTTCAGATACAGAAATTTTAATTACACTTTTTATATCAAAATATTCTAAAAGCACTTAAAACTTGGAAATAATGAGTGACCAGTGGTTAACTGTACAACATCTTAAGCAAAACTAAAATTAATTTTATTATCATTTAAAGATAAGAGGACATTAAAAGTAGACAGGGATATAAAACAATAGTCCAAAAACACAGAGATAGAAAGAAAGAAATTTTTGTACACACAAGTGATTATACAATTTCAAAACCAAATAGTATTAAAAAAAAACACAAGATCCTTACCAAATTAACACAGAAACTAAACCTGATTGAACATGTGGGAATATTTAGATAAAATACAAGCTTTCATACTGCACCATAAAAAACGGTAACTAAAACAACATCAGTTAGTATCTTGTATTTGTTGTGAGTTTCATATAAGAATTACTGATGTGCTGAAATATGCAGCTATGTTCATGCAATATAAATATGTAATTTATTTTTTAGGGTAATTGACTTAATTTCAGCACATAGATCTGGTAGTGACTTCATCCTATATGTTTTCATCATCACTTATTTGCAAAGCTTTTTTAGCCGAACGAGTGACACAAGCTAAGGGTATGTAATTCCTTGTTTCAAGTTTTCGGCAAGGTTTAGGATTTGCAAGAGGAGAAGCAGCTTCTGCCTTCAAGAGGGTATACTCTGGAAAAGTAAGAAATCAAAATTGTTTACCTTCACAAATTATTGCTCAAGAAATTGGAATTTTTTAATTTATAGCTTACTCATCATAAACAGCTTAAAATATCATTTGAATGAATGAACTAATCCTCACTGGGCTTCAAAAGGCATATAAAGCCAGTGCTTAGCTCCACTTTTCTGTGACATTAGTGGATGAGTGATGACAAATCTCCAGCTACTCACTGGTGCTAATTACACAGCCGGATAAGCTGAAGCAACTGGTGTAAAGTACATTGCCAAAACACACAACATGTTACAATTAGATTCAAACTCACAACCTAACAATTACAGAGTCCAAAGCACTAATCACTAGGCCACACTGCTTCATCTTAAAAATAAAATACTAAAAAAACAGATACATACTTACCTGATTTGCATGAAATGTGTGTATATTAAAATATATATCTTGCAAGAATGGTCCCCATGACAGTAACAGTCTACAAAACTAAAAGTTAGTTCAGAATTAAACCATTAACATACTAATGAAACCAATCACCCACAAAAATTGACTTGAAGCACATAGTACCATTTATCAGTACACAAACAAATTTTAAACTTAAAAAAAATTAGAATGTATTAAATTATTTGGACACCCTTATCATTAGCACTGTTTGCCATAATTCCAATATTTAACAAAGTATGACTAGCTTAGAAGATATAGATTTGTCTTATTACCACATATGAGTAACAATGGTTACAAGTTAAGAGATCTATAAATACCATTTCTAGAAGAGGATAATTATGTTTTGCAAGTACCTAAAGTTACACCATATCACTGCCTAATGCTTCCTGCAATAAAAAAAAACAGCATTTAATTTTTCTGCCTCAAAAATAGTTCTGATATTTTTAGATTTAAAACTTTAAAGATTTATTTAAACTTTATCCTACAGAAATCTATACTTTTACTTATACATATTGTTAATTAAATAAGTTGTTTTTTGAGTATTAAATAAAATATACAAGACTAATCAAAATATTAAGTAAATCTTTTAGAATAATTGTATGTTTACAATATATTGACCTTAAATATGCTCTATGTTATATGCTGTTTCTTTAAATTTAATTTTTTACAGTGAGATAAAGTTTCTGAGAACACATCAGAAAGATACTGTAGTGGAAATTTGAACTGTTTTTTTAATCAGCTGTTAAACTTACTTTAACTGAAATTACTTGAAACTTTCACATTTGAAATATTTAAGGAATGTAAAAATAAGAACTTTGTAGTAATTGTATGTCAATTATTTTCATCTTTAATTACATATATGGCCATTCAAGTCTAATTATTAATCAGTAATTAAAAGATTACTGATAATAATTAGACTTACATGATCATAAAGGCACCTAACAATGGCAATGAATGTAGAAATTATGTCATATTTTCTTCAATATAAAATTTCTAGTTCTAAGGAGTAGTGAATATTTTTGTCATTGGTTAGTTTTTCAGTAAAAAAATTAAAACACTATACATGTGACTTTTAAGAACAGTGACAGGTGACCTCTTAAACGGACTTATGTGAAAATCACAAAAAACAATCCTAACTAATATTTAAGCTGCCCAACTAGAGAAGCCAGACATGAAATTTAAGTATTTTCATAATATTTAGTTCAAAAACTACTTAGCATTCTTATGGATTGAGGTTACAATCTAAACAGAATATTTCATGGTTCTATCTCAAACTAGATAATAACATTTTTTTCTTCATAACCATGACTTTATTGTTTCATTTAATAACCACAGTAAAAAGTCATCTGAACCAATACTCCTAAAGTAATGGTGACCTACTGTTTATTGATGTGTATAATCCAGAGTTCAAAGAAGAAGCTTAAAACCCCACTTTTGTTTTTAAACCCAAGCAAAATAAGTTGTTGTGTTTTTGGTTCAAGAATATCAGGCTTACACCTTAGTGCTGTACAATATCTAACAACCACGGTAATCACTTACCTCTACCACCATCTTAATAGCATGTGACAAAAACTAATTGAAAAATTGCATTTAATGCAGCATAAACAAAATAAAAACTTCAATAGCCATGGCACTTGAAATTCTTTTAGGCAGGTTTAGGGTATATTAATCTTCGAGATCATTTTTTCCCCTTTTTACTGAATACTAATACTTTTGCACAAGTAAAAATAAGTGTGGAGATATGTGCATACCAGATTCTATTTTATTACTAACCAGGATCTCTACCAACCTACCCTAAAACTGAAATTCCTTTAGGCAAGATTAAATTAAGTAAATTAATCTAAGAGATCTTAAGCATCAATCAAAAGGATTTGACCTCCCAACTCCAAAACTGTAATTAGATCTCAAATCAATCAAGATATGACAGAGCTGGGAACTAAAAGTTTCTACTTCAAAAAAAATCAGCCATTCCATGAGCTACTATGCTAAGGCTAAAAATAATAAAAATTTAGGTGAAAGGAACTCCATTAGCCACCATCTTTAACCAGTCAGCCAGTTAAACTGTGTACAGAGCATTTTCCAATTATTCATTTTAATCAACTATACAATGCAAGTATACTAGCATTGTTATGAAAGCCAGTGGTAACAAGTTATGCTAAGAAGATATATATATATACAGCAGAACTTAGACTAACAGCACCACACTATTAAGGGCAAATCTTTTCAGTCTCTTTCTTATTTCTACTATTTGTAAACAAAATAAATCTTTCAATAATGGGTGCCTTGATATTCTGGATTAAAAGCAATGTCTTCAGTCTCATTCTCTGTATAGAGTGCCTGTATAGGCACTCGATGAAGAAGGCAGTTATCTTTATATGCCTGTACAGCATACCATAAGTTCCAAACACCACAGAAGGGATAACCAGCATTCAAATACTTGCAATGTTTATTGGATCAGCTCTGGACAACATACTCTTATAAACATTTTCACAGATTCAAAAATGTATTCTTATTATTCTGGAGAATTCTTGTTGTAAACACTGTAGGATACACAAGGTGATAAATTCCACACTGCAATCTTAAAGTCGGCCTATTTCTGTGCACATATGCTACTCTCAGAGTATCATATTAAGATGTCATGTAAACAGACTAATGACACAAGTGGTGATTTGTTACTTTATTTTCAGCAGATTTCTACTTCAGTTGTTGACAGTAAAATAACCACAGAATATAAAAGTGAAATATTAGCAGCCCAAACTCTGAAGTACTTTGAAACTTCATGAACAATAGTAAAGAAATATAGAGCACTGTTACTCCATCTACTGTTGACAATGTCATGGCAATATGCAACTTGTATACACCAACAAAATGGAAGACCTTAAAATTCAAAAATTTAGTAGTCAAAATGGACTCCAGCTTTGTGTGGCTCATTTCTAATATTAATGGCATTTTGATATAACAAGCATGTGGATTCAGTCAGAAGGGTACCCTTAATGTCGAGGTTCCATTGTATATGTGTGCATTTAGTTTGACCATATGAAACATGTCAGATTCAGCATTTAGCAGTGCCACCCTGGTAGCTTATTAACTAAATGACCAATGAAATAAGAATATGACTAAGTGTCCAATTTAAGGAGCAAGACAGGAATAAAAAAATGCGTTGATGAAAGTGATAACTAATAATGACATTTCTGAGAGAATGTTATTTCTCTTTTCTAAGTAACTGTCTGAATTACCTGTATTTATGTTTTTATTACTTTCTTTATATCATGTTTCTAATCTGAGATGGTTCATAACCATGACACGAGTAGATGATCAGTCATGATAAGAACAATAAAAAGTAAACTTGATAGACTTATCAGATAATAATGTAACTGATAGACAACATAACTTGCTAAATAACATAATTAAACAAGATATCTGCTCAAATCTAAGCCATCAGCATTAGTTCTACTACTGGTTTAATGGATTTTAAAATTCTAAAACGTACTTTATTAGACCTTTATCACTAATTTTTCAAAATTTGTGTTATCAGCTAGAATAAATATGACCAAAGAAAAAGTCTAAACTATTTCAAGTCCAATGCTAACCCTAAAACATATAAAATTAGAAACACTATCCTGTTGTTATTCCAATTTATGACAAATATGATGTCATGAAATGTTAAAGTAATTTAAATTTTATCATTTGACAGTTCTATATTAATGTTTTTTAAAGTAATTCCAAAGATTCAAAGTGTATAGAAATTCCATGAAAGATATCTTATAAACCTGTATCATGTGTATAAAGCTTTACATTGTAAGTCACCTTTTTTAATGGATTCCCCAAGATATGACTTCACAGTTTGTAGTTTACTCCCAAAAAAGTATTTCCAGATATTTGTCCAACCCATCCCACTTGAATTTGGTTTTTACTTCTCCAGTTCTTGCTTCAGCATGCTGCTTAACAATTTTTGCTGTTTATAAAGTTCACTCCATCTTTAAACTAAACATACGATCATGCAACAAAATGCTGCATTAAAAATCAATTTTCTAAGATTGATAAAATGTGTTGATTATATGTTTGATTGTTCAAAATCTGAAATGGTTAAAAACAAAATAATGAAACATAGAAAATACTTTATCATTGTGTAGTACTGAAATATGAAAATGCTCTTTCTCAAAAGTTTGATTTTTCAGTAGTTTTTATTAGAACAGTAAGATAGGCAATACAGTATTACCCCCCCCTTCAAAAGAAATCCCTAGGCTATTATAAGCTTTGTGAGCAATTCTGAGAATCATTAAAAAGACTGAAATCAGCAAATGGTGGAAAATTATTATTCTTATATAGTTTTTTAATGAAAGTTAGTGTCAGCTCAAAAAATACCCCATTAAATTTCCTTCTTAATTTCTTATTCTGTGCCAGATTAAAATTATCTTAAATTTTATTTGAGTTGCAAATATGTTGTAAAACTTGTTATACATTTGTACAATGACCAAATAATACAGATTTATCACAAAGTAAAAAACAAAAACAAAAGTGTGAATCTCGTCACTACGTAAAGAAAGAATATAAGTATTAATTTTTTTAAAATATCATGAACTATTCTTAATAAAATTATCAAATTAACAATAGCATTTAAGATTTTGTATGTATTCAGTTTAAGAGATTTAAGAAGTCTTGATAAGGGACTTTTATCTCTTTTTTTAGTTTCTCTAGAAATTCTTTCCTTTCCCAAAAATATTTGTCCTATCTATCCAAAGCTACAAAAATCTTCTTTTATAAGATATCAGGATAGAGTTTGAGCAAAATAAAAACTCTATATATGCTAAACAAATCTCTCGCAAATTCATACACGTTTTTATTTGCATGAAATATACAGGTCCCTTGCAAAATTGTGACCCCTGTTCAACTATTTAAAAAATCATATAAACATCTATATCAAGTATTATCTAATTTTTGTTTCTAAAAAAAAACAACAGTATATCAAAGGTTCTCCTTAACTTATTTTTTCAAAGTCAGGTACCATTCTATGAAACTGTCATAGAATATACACAACATAAAAATATACCCTCTTAAATTAAAAGTTCCTATAAGTGACTCCAGTCTACAGCCTAAATATTTACCTTTTCAAATATTATTTAAAGTAAAATATACATAACTCAAGCACATCATTTAATAAATTTTCTCAATATCCACACTCATTTTACATTTTTGGACCAGTCACTATAACAGTCTTTCTGAACATGTTATTTTCAAGTCTAACTGATTTTCCTTACAGTAATAAAACAGGTTCACAAAATAACAGGAGTTTTGCACATGATATCTGCACTTTTGGATTGTGTTGGAAAAATGGGGTATCCCCAGTGCAACTGGAAGCTACTACCACAGGCATTATCCATTATGATTTTGACATAACTGAGATTAAGAGTGGATTTTGTTAAAATATAATCTCATCACTGAGTAAAGTTTTTGTGTGTAAAGTTTGCACTTATTAAACAACACACAACTTATAACACTAAAAAACCATGTCTCTGTACATGTGGTGGACAGAATACAAATGGGCTATTGTGTAGCTTCGCACTATGAAACAAACTAGCATTAATTAAAAATTGTAGTTCTAAACTAACATCAGCTGCGTTAAAAGCCCAACAAGCCTGAAGATGGAGAAGATTACCTACACAAGTATTGTACAGAGAATAACTGGTTTGGATTTGTTTTCCTTATCTTGACTGACATTTTTATCATTACTGTTCTCTCAACAATGAAAGTATTATATTAGAAATTAGATAAGCTAAGCAGAATACAGTTGATACAGTGTGAAATTGCAGAAATCAGCTAAAACTTTTACAAAATTAAATATGAGGATATATATTTCATATTTATTGTGATGAAACAGTTGTAGTGGTTGCATGTGACAAATAAAATAAATACCTGGAACAGATGTATTGATACTGAGAGTAAAACTGGTTGTTTTTTTTGTTAGGTAAACTTGGCCCTATCTTTTGCTTACAGTTCAATAGCCAATTTCATTTTCTCAACAAACATCCATTACGTTATTAGCTTGTACATCAATATCTGACAATAAGCATAGTTTTAGAATGGTATTTATGTATTTTTGCATAATCAACTGTTTGATGTTTATGATACATAACTACTGTTGTAGATGAAGTTATGTCAATTACAGAAAATTATCCTTTTAGTAAAAATCAAGAGTTGGTTATAATGTAGCATTTTCTAATTGGGGTAAAACAACTGCTAGAGCTCCTCAGGGTTCAGTTTTGGATTCTGCATTTTACATTTTTATTTCAGTCATGGTTAAAAGTAATCCTAAACTGAGCAATGTTACAAAGATACTGGAAAAAGCTATTACAGTTTGGAAATTTCCTCTAGATGTGATATGCAAGCAAAGAATGTTTTCTTCCTTGTTTTAATATAAAATTGTTAAGGATTTGTTAGTCATTCTGTGTAAGTGAAGTGTCCACAGCATATGGTCAAAAAAGCTGTTTCTCTTAATTTTGTTCTGTTACTTTCTTTGTCATTTGCGTGAGCTAACACCTGGTCTGCCCATGGAGGGTGTGGCTATAAAGATGCACACTGTGCAGTTATATAAACAAGTAGTATCCTTTAATGATAGATGCTGGAAGTTTCCAACTTCCTTTAAGTTTAAATGGGAATGACCAATCATGTTGATAGTGCTGTCGCCCTGGGTTGCTATTTAACAATAGCATCTTAATTACTGCAGTTTTGAGCAGACACAACTTATTACCTAGTAAAATTGACCATCCATTAACCATAAGCAAGTAAATATAATGTTTCCAAGTCAAAAAGATTGTTCATTGTTTTTATTAAATTTTGTCCACTCTCTTTATTGTAAACTTATGAATTGTGTGCAACCACTGGGGCATACATATAATAGAAATATTAGGGTAGTTTCATTTCCACTTCAAAAATTGTATGAACTTTTATGCTTTCTCACAAATGGCTGCAGACAATGAAAAGCAATAAGAGTTAAGATGTTGTGGTATTAACACTCAACTCCATACCCTTTATTGATTTTCCATGCTTACTGGTTAGTTTAACCCTTAAACAGTGGGAATGTTGTGGGTAGCAGCTCACCACAGATGTAAAAAATTGGAGAAAAAAATTTCTTAAATTATCTTTAGAAATTTTATTATCAATTTTGAACAAAATATGAAAGAAAAGGAAAGTAACAAAGAAGACTTATTTATAACAAGTTCAAATGTTTTTCAGGGTATGAAAATCACAAAAACATTCTCCAATGCACAGTATCAGAGATGCCAACTATTTCAAATGACTGAGCGTAATGATTGTACACAGAGCCCGTACAGATAAGGTACAACCACTGGATACAGTTTTGAGTCATCCATGTCTGTTGATCCATCTGTAACTAAACTATAAACACTGTTAGTAAGTATGCTTGAAATCATTTTGTCATCTTCACAACCCAACATTTGTACAATGGCTGTAGTTTTGGTTCTAGCACAGCCATATTGTCTTGCTATATCAGAGTCTGGGAACATTTTTCTGAATAGATGTCTTGCATGATTAGCTACAGCTAGGGGTAAATTATGAGCAATGACAAATTGCATGAACATCACTTCTGCATTTATGGTTTCATATTCTGAATTCTTACTCATAAATGTTGTTATCTGAATCGTTTTTGTCTTCACCTCAGCCTTTTGTTGGTGAGATGCCAATTTTGTATGTCTATGTTTATCCCGTCATGCGCCACAAAAAAAAATTGATGTGACAAACTGTACAAAACGCACGACAGTCAATGACTTTTGATGCAATGACTGGATATTTTGCACTATACTCTTTCCTAAATTTTTGATTCACAGTTTTAGTCCTTTTAGATTTGCCAGAAACAAGACAATCTGGTGAATGAGGCCTTTTTTTCCATCTTGTGAACGATCGCATTGGTGTTCCTCTGCTGCTTAGAAAGTGAGAAATACCCATCTACGCGAGCACTGATTGGCTGACAAGCACTGATGACGTAAAAAGAATTTCAAAGGAATTTTTTGTAATTAATTTATTAAATACACAAAACACAGTCATAAATGAGCAATCTATAGCAGTATTAAATAATAATAATTATAATAACAATACAATAATAAACAGCTTAGAGACAATGATCAGGCCTAGTAGCTGCAAATGATAAAGGGCTCTGTCTACAATCATTACGCTCAATCATTTGAAATAGTTGGCATCTCTGCAGTATAGAGAAGCACCGCACTCAAACTATTGGTAGACGTTGGAGATACAAATTTTTTTTTTTTTTATTATTTCAAGCACAAACATGATTATCTCATGTAGCCATTTGGACTGTGTCTTTTATTTATTATCAAAATTTATTTGTAACTCACTAGAACTTTTCTTTTCACCCCTTTCAAACCCTGGGGGAACAATTTATCACTTTATTGTATAGACCTATATAATATATAATAATTTGGGAGTTGCAACAAGTCAAAATATTTGTCTGTATGAGTGTATAGTAATAATATTTACACCAAAATCGTAATGATTATGCTAAAATCATAATGGTTGGCATATCTGCAGTGTTACACTATACCAAGTAGTCTCCATCTTTCACTTCTTTTCTTTCCTTGTTGTATGTATAAATACATGACATTGTTTCTGTCCACATTTTTTGTAGCACCTGTTGAAGGAATGCTTTCTAAAATGTGCTAAGAAAATGCTTCTTTTCCAACAAATCTATCAGAAACAGTAATGCTATGTCTTCCTGAGAAAGGTCTTGTCATCCTTCCATACTTTTCCAATAATTGGTAAATTACATTGTACCTAAACTGCCTCAAAGATGGCTTCTGGCCAGTTTTTGCTAGGTACATGTTATAATATTTCAAAACTGAGATCTCAATTAGGTGATTAAGAAGAAGAAAAAAAAGAGCTTGTTGTACCACTTCACAATCAATTTGTCCAATTCAGATGTCACTTTTGTCAACTAGCCTCATGCTGATAGTATAATCTAAAACTATGTTGGGTTTGGTTGTTGGTTGTTTAGTTTTATAATCATCCTTTCCATTGTATTTCATTTCACCTTTATGTACTGTATTAAACAAAGTAGCAGGATATTTGTCTTTCCATTGAAGTGCTAAAATATTCCCTTGCTTCTTGGTCTCAACACCTCTCTTCTTCAGAAGTGCAAATTTAGGCATATTCTTCCAATCAGTTCTAACCATTCCACAAAAACCAGTCGAATTTTCAAAGAGAAAGTTGCATAATTCCAGACTTATGTAACAATTATTAGCATACAATATATGACCTTTTCCAAGGTATTTGTTCATCAGTTGCTTGATAACTGATCCTGAAAATCCTGGTTGGGAATTATTGGAGACATTACATTATTTGCAGAATAGATAATCATATCTATTACAATTCGTATCTCACAATCACATAATACAAAGATCTTTGTTCCAAATCTATGATGCTTACTTGAAATGTATTCCTTGAAAACACTGTGGCTCTCGAAAAGAATCAGATTCATTGATAACTACTTTTCAAAATGGAGAAAAAGATTTCTTACCTTTATTCTTCACCACTGTAAACAGTTCTCTAACTTTCCATAATCGATCATTTGAGTTTGGTTCTTCATTATTTGCAAAGTGCATATACCTAGGAATCTCCTTCAGTCAATATCAAGTAATGTATTTTGAAAAAAACTGAAATTCCTATAAAGATATTCTTCCAATAATCAGCCAGGATATACTTTTCTAACTGTGACATAAGCATCACTAGAGCAAAAAAAAGTGTACATTTCCTCAATAGTTGTATCTTCCCATTTCTTACTTCATGAATTAGATGGAGTGTTACTTCCACTTTCTTTGAAATTCAAGAATTTACAAAAGTCATAATATCTGTTTATTTTTTGCACAATATGACTCATTATACTTTGATCAACTATAGCAGTAAAAAATTCATACTCTTTAGATTAATTTGCAAGCCTAAATTTATCTGCAAGCTCAGTGTTTCTACTATCAAAAGAATGAATAAATGGATGAAAATCATGACATCTTACTCACTGGGAAACAATGGATTCTAATTCACTTATGGATTCTGATTCACTATCTAAATAACATTCAGAGCTTGAAACAATTTAAATTTTATGACGGTGAAAATTTAGAAAAGTTTTCATCTTCATTAAAATAATTATCATGTGCTAATACTTTGATTTTGTCTTTTGATGAAAAACGTTTTCTCTTCATTCCCTTAGATAATGCACCCTTCCTTTTCTGCTCCTTGACTTACACTGAGAAAATGACTTGAATGTAATGTATTTGAGTGGGTATGGTCACTATGATGCGAGAAGGTTGCGAACTAATATTTTTAGCCTGTATCATCAATTGATGATAGTTGTATTGAATGCAAAGCATGAAATCATCAATTGATGATAGTTGTATTGAATGCAAAGCATGAAATCATCAATTGATGATAGTTGTATTGAATGCAAAGCATGAAATCATCAATTGATGGTGGCTGCTATTTAAGGGTTAATACCACCATTGGATTTTTGTCTAACTGATGAGATATCACCAAAGGCATTATCCATTATGACAAAGGTGATGACTAACATTAAAAATGGATTTTGCTAAAAACTTAGTTCTTATTTTATATTAAATTCATTTTTTTATATTGCTGATTTTAACTGCCTATTAACAATTAATGTAGTTAATAGTAATGAAGGTATTTATTTCATTATATATGCACGTATAAAAAGTTGTTAAACCAAAGACGATTTGAAACCAGTTTGTCAAAAATAAAAAAAATGGACATTGTTAAATTTAATTTCAACTCTTATTAAAATGCAGTAAACAAAAATATTATACTAATAAAAAAGTAAGATAACTACTGTTTATTTGTAGCAAAGTTTCTTATTTGAATTTGCTATAAATGAGCATTTTTAATTGAATGAATTTATACAAAAAATATAATCACACTTGTTTATCAACATATAAATTAAATTAACATTCATTAATTTTTTCTGAAGGTTTGCACTTTCAAATTTGATCAAACCTTCTAAACTTACCATTTTTATTTCTTTGTTCGACGACTTTTACTGGACTGTTGACAGTAAAAAAACCTGGCATTTCAAACACTTTTTCATTTTCTTTATTTTCTTCATCATTACTGCTACTGGTGCTTGAAGACTTAAAAGCACGAGCTTTGGCTTCTGCAAGTCTCTGTCTGGCAGCTAATATGTGCATTTTTATTTGTGAAGATACATTACTGGGTTTCTGACGTTTTCCACTTTCAGACTTAGACTAAGCAAATGAAAAAATGTTCATATTAATAAAATTTATCTGTTTTGTTTACTTCTAACATTAGATTAGTGAGAAACTAAAAATTCTTATCTAAGACAAACTTGAAATAACATGGTAGTTTAACAAACAACATACTTTTCATATTTAGATTTATAGTGCTTTACTCATAAATAACAGCATATTTCAAGTACTTAACTTACTGGGCAAAGTGATGAAAAAAATTAAAATGAAATTTGGAAATGGTAACCAAACAAAAGTTAACCAAAAATAACAGAATACAGTCACAATAAAAAAGTAGTAAATTTTATTTATAAAAAAATTAATACAGGCAAAATAAGTCAAAGAATGACCAGTAGCAGTACAACTCTTTCAAAGTAGTTCAACTGATAAAAATGCAGTCATTTTTAATAAATATTGGTTTAGTTGTGCAGAACTATTTTCTATACCTTGATAGCCCAATAATAATCTGTAATAAAGTCCACAAAAATCAAAAATAAATGTTAAATGCATTATTTCTCTAAGTACCAAAAAGGAAAAAAATAAAATTTCACAGATGTTTTTGTAAAACAAAATTGTCTGTTGTTAATAACAGTATACTGTAATGTTTATCTACATCTTCAGAATGTATATTAAAGTCATTATAGTTAACCAAAGGGAAATAACTAAGCATAAAACTTTAGTGCTCAACTGCTAACTTCTATCATGGATTTTCACAACCTAATAATTAACCTGTAGAGATTCTAACCATCTTTAATAAGACTTTGTACCACTTCTAACATGCTTCTGGTTATTTACATTTATCCTGCAAGTTTGTAGACACTGATATAATTTAAATGCTTATTTCTGCATTAAACAAGTTCACTGATTTTTTTTCCCAAAATACCTTCAATGGTTTAATACTTACAACTGCAAGTAACTTTCTCAACTGCATATTAACTTGATCTCTTAATTCTGTGCTGTGCTCAAATGAGTAGGTATTTAGAGTTTTTGTAATTACCATGATACAAGAATTGTTAACTCAGTCTAAAGCTTACACCTACAAGCAACTGAAAAATGTCCAAAAACACTGATCTTTTGATATTAAAATGTTATAATTGTTCTTACCTGAAAAATGTATTTCAGATAAATACCTCTTTGCAACAAAAAAAGCTATTACATCATACCTCACTGCTACAAGCCTTGAGCAAAGCTTCCAAACATACATGCATCAAAAGGTACTGCACTTACCTATGATACAATCGTCATTAGACCACAGCTGTCTATCAGTAGGAGGACAAAACATCTTCCATGTACAATATTCTCCTTAGCACTAATACTTGAACCAAAGTTCATTCTTGACAAGGCAAACTAATGCAAGGGAAGTGTGAAGGAAGGGTGGGAGTTGGTACAAAGAGTATCTCTCTGAAATCCATTATCAGGTAAAGATAAAAAAAAATGTTAACATCAGAAACACTAGTCACGTCTGCACCATAAACAACAAAAATCCCACATTATAGATAATGGAGGGCCAAATGCAGAGAAAGAAATTACAGATGAATTTCTTTGTATAGGTAATAAAGGTGTAGTGATACAGAGATAATACAAGTATTATACTGCAATATGATTGTATCAATACATTATCTGATGTGATTAATGTACCTTCATAAAACTTGGCAAGTTATCAGTGAACACTGTCTTTTATACAGAAAAATTAGAATTTCTAATAATATATTTTTCCTAAAAATTAATGATTCAATAAAAGAAGATGAGTATTGAGTAATGCATGTTATCTTCATTTCTTTTATCAAAAATATTACATCTAAAGTAATATAAATTAACAATAACAAAATAGATACAGATATTAACTTTTTTTTTCTCACCAGCTGCCAGTTAGTTGATCAAACCTAAGAATTTGAAAAAGCATTGTAAAGTATGAAGTACTTAAATAAGATAATGTTAGTTATGTAGAAAATAAATTACAGATAGAACTGTCAAACTTTGTTACAAATTGTTGATAAAACTTTCATTTCTAGATACGTATCATAACTACCACAATGATATGCATATCCCTAAAAGGTAGAATCCACAGAGCACTGGAGCAACACAGTGGGTTTCTTAGTTGGAATTTATTGGTGCAAAACAAATGGGCAGTTAGTGCCAAACAATCTAAATTATGAAAAACAATATTTTTTATAAAATTTAAAAATAGAGTTAAAACTATCATCCAAAATTCAGATAAAATATTAAAAAATGAAATTAAAAAGACCAATGGCTCATAAAAACTTAAAAAACACAATTAAAGTCACCACCACAAATGACACAATCCAATATCAGAGGTAAACCTGTAGTAAATAATGCATGTCTAAAATGGTGCTGCCACTCACAGCAATAACAGCAAAATGTTGACTGTTGTAAATTAAATGTCACAAAGATCACAAATTGGTGTATCAGTCCCAGATAAAAGAAAACAGAGTTTAAAAACTGTGACCAATGCATAGTCTAGCTTGGGCAACTTCCTTCTTCCAATCCTTACTGAAACAAGATGGCCAAAAAACATCAGAAGGTTTCATTTGGAAAAACGTCTTATAACTCCAAATCAACTGCAAACTGGTGCAAAGCCAAGTCTTTAATGCAGGACCATAGTCCAAATATGGGATAGGCATGACAGTAATAGGACCTGAGCAGACAAAGTTAGCTGCAGTGTCAGCAAGCTCTTTCCCACGAATACTGATGTGGCCTGGCATCCAGAAAAACTGGATAAAATGGGCCAGTCAGTTTTGTATATCCACAAGAACAGGATAAGAACTCAGGTGAAGTGATTCCAAGGCCAGAAGAAAGCTAAGTGAGTCAGTACTGACTAGTTCCAACATGACCTGAAGCAAGATAAATGGCATACAATTTGACAGTGAAGACAAAAACTGTAGAAGGGATCCTGTATACAACCACCAAACTACAACAAACCATGGAAGAGCCCACAGAGACACCTGATTTCGAATCTCCCATATAAATGGGAATGGAAGGATGATTCAAAAGACGTTTAGCAAAAACAAAACATTACTTCCAATTGAGAGTATCCACCTTCCTCTGATGACTCAACGAAAGGTCACAGGTAGGAATGGAAATAAGCCGTGGCAGGATGGGCTGATCAGTGGAGACAGTAGTGTCATCCAGTGACACACCCAACTCAGCCTGCTGTGCCTGTATATAAAAGGCCAAAGGGAAGAATGGGAGACCATCTATTCCAAAGGAGCATAACCTAGTGAGGAAAGAAAACATAACCCCAGATGGGATGCTGTGGTAAAGATCAAAGCTTTGAAATGCACAGTACAGAAAGTTGCAAATGGCAGAGTTGTAGAGGACGTTTATGAGACTTAGTATACAAACTCTAGACTGGAAAAGTGCAGAAAGACACCGTGCAAAGCCAAAGCTTTAGTTGATGAATGGGGTCCAATATCTTCAAGGCCAAAGTACTGACAGAACCATAGACCATAAGCCTATAGTCCAGTTTCGATCAAATGAGGGCACAATAGATCTTTAAAACAGAACATTGATCTGCTACTCAAAAGATGGAAGGAAGGACAAGGAGGAAGTTCAGTGCCCTTGTACACTTGACACATAGCTGCTTGATGTGTGGAATAAAGGTCAGTTTACAGTCAAAGATAAGCCCCAAGAACTCTATCTCAAGAACCACAGGAAGCACAACTTCTCTGAGATGGAGCTCAGGATTGGAGTGAATATTTAGTTGGCAGCAGAAGTGTATGCAAACAGTTTTAGAGCAAGAAAAAGTAAAATCATTTGCTGTGGTCCAGTTCAGCAAACAGCTGAGGGAAGTCTGTAGCTGGTATTCAATAAACCTCACACAAGATAAGGAAGTTGTTAACATAAAGACCATCTGCAACTGTATGGGGAGTTATCCATTGATGGCATTAACTTTCATAATGAAATGTGTAACACTCAAGACACAGCTCTGAGAAACTCCAAGTTCCCGTGGAAAAGAACAGGAAAGCATTGAGCCCACACAGACATGGAATTGCTAGTCAATTAAAAACTTTTAATTAAAACCGGTAAATGATCACAAAACCAATATAAGTGAAGTGTCACAAAATGACATACCTCCACATAGTATTATTAACCCTCTGAAGGTCAAAGAATACAGAAACAAGATACTGTCACTTGAGAAAGGTTTCTCTGATCGACATTTCAAGTCAAATCAGGTAGTCCATAATGGAGCACTGTTGTCAGAACTCACATTGGGTGGGCGAGAGGAGGTTGTTTGATTCAAGAAACCAAACAAGAAGAGCATTAACTATCCTCTCTAAGATCTTACAGACACAGCTCATTGAAGCAATTGGACAACAGTTTGAAGGAATCCTGGGATCCCTTCCCAGGCTTAGAGAAAGGGAGGACAATAGCCTGACACCAAGCATCAGAAAAAACATTTTCCTGCCAGATCCAGTTAGAGACAAATAGAAGAATAGCCAGAGAGGCAGGAGAGAGATGGCAATGCATCTCATAGTGCATATCAGGTACAATCAATGTACTGTCAAACAAAAGAAAAGCAAGCTTGATTTCCACCAGTGTAAAAGAGTGATTGTAGTCAGAGACGATTGGCCCAAAAGGAAAGAGACAAATGCTCTGCCTGAGACTTGATGTCTGAGAAGGTAGGGGATGAAACAGAAATGCTAAATGCATGAAAAAAACTTCTGCTTTGAATACTGATGATACTTTTGGCATCAGTGACTTCCTGGCCATTTGAGAGCAATATCAAAAAGGGGAGGAAAGCATAATGCCCACGAAACTTCCAAATCTTGCCCAATGTAATTTTGGAACTGGTGGTAAAAGAGATGTTAGTTGTGAGTTTAATTCAAGATTCCTTCTGGCTTTTCGTCTTACCTGTCAAGCATATACATGAGCTTGCTAAAAGTAATGCAGTTTGAAAGTGTGGGATGCCTGTGAAAGATAACCCAGGCTTATTTTTGAGCCCTCTGTGCTATCTGGCAGGCAGGAGTCCACCATGGACAAGGATACCATGAAAAATATGTCAAGATTTTAGCAATAAATTAAGAAGCCTAGACAACGCAGTCAGTCACTGCTACTACACAGTTGTCTATCATTGGCATACAGACAACAGCAGGATCAAGTTCTGAGAGAGCACTGAAAGAGAGTCAGTTAAGTTGGGTCAGTGTCCACTGAAGCAAGCAAATCATATAGCATCAACTACAGCCTATCTCCCTCAAAATCATAGGACAATAATCACTGCTCCATGGGTCACTGTAAACCCTCCAAGAGAAGCAAGAGAAAAGTGAAGGGAAGCAGATAGAGAGATCAATAGCAGTAAAAGATTTACTTGGTGCATGAAAATAAGTACAAGAACCAATACTGAAGACATAATGGTTGTGATTCGAGAGCATATGCTCTAAAGAATGACCCCTACCCTTAATATCAGCACCACCACAGAGCGATTACATCCATTAAAGTCCCCCAGGATTAAAAAGGGAGACAGCAACTGTTCAATGAGAGCATCAAGATCTTATTGATTATATGTAAAGAGAACAAATAATGATGATAAGACCCAAGGAAACATAAATGGCTACGGCGTCCAAGGGTGTATCAAGTGACAAAGACAGCTCAGGCATGTACTTTTAGATCAGCAGTGTCACACCTCTATGCATTTGTCCATCAGACCAATGTAAGGAGGCAATTATAGTCAGAGAAATGAATTCAGGAGGAGCTTGCTGTGTTTTGGTGTATGTGTTTCAAAAAAGATGTTCACAGAATGTAGCTTCTTAACTGACTTTAAAGAACCAGCAAGCCTTTCCAATCTGTTCTGAATGAAAGAGACATTTACCCAAAAGTTTTCTCTAACAAGGGATGCAAAATAAAAAATTTAGGTACAGATTAAGAATGAGTTGAAGATTGCTGGTCAGCCTTCAAGACATGGTTGTTTAACAATTAGATATTTTTTTGGAAGAATCCACAATCAAAGGAATAAAATCCATTGTCCATTGACCCACCCATCCACCCTGGAATCCTACAACAGGGCACACTCCAATGCCAAACAAGGACACTGCAACAAAGCTAGGGCTTTGTAAGCACTGTAACCAAATATAAGCATCAGACACAATGTCCACAACATGTGTTGAGAATGCCCAATACTGGTATGCAATTGATCCTCACCCAACAGGACCAGCCGACTGACCCTGGAGAGGCCACCCCAAGTTCAAAGTGATAGGTTGCAGGGCTCCAGACACCACTTAACAACCAGGATCCTCTCCTTCCCTTCATGCATGACAAACACATGGTTGAATGTTCAGATCCCAGGAGAGAACTGAAAATACAGAACCTTTCCTGGGAGGATCAGTAATTTTCAACATGAATTTCACAGTCAGCATCATTAAACTATTCACAAAGTTGCATTGTAGCAGATAAAGTTTTTTGCTGTCCAGTGTAACTGGTCCAATGTTAAGTTTTCATGCTGATATATTACCCAATGGCACAAAAACTACTCTGAAATTAAAATGAGGCAAAGGGTTCTCTAGGAGTAATAAAACCAAGGAATCCAAGAAAGCTTTTAAATACAGAATGGTATCCTACAGATCTGTGCTCCAATATCTTGAGTTTTTTGCAACAGTCTCATGTAAAGCATTCCAAAGACAACTTTGTACAAAATGTAATACATTTGTCTTTAAAATAATTTAGTTTTCATCTTGAAGCAATCAAAAACTTGAAAAAGGCAATCCTTCATAATCTTTCTTACAAATTCCATATACTGAGTTTCATTATTTTTTGCAATTCTACCACAACCATCACAAACACACACACACACACAAGATACAAAATTAAAAACATTCACACTATAGGTTGACACAACAGAACAAGTTATAATGCAGATCTTGCTTAAATTCACACCTCTGTACAGAGATGCTGAAACACTTTGAAAGTGTAGTCATTACCTAATCTGAAATGTTTTTTTTATTCAATACAAGCAAACATATTTTACTTCTTCAGCACAGATTATGTGTACAAATAAATTGTCACTAAAACTATATTAAAAACAAAGCAACTCATAGATGTCTTACTTTCGTGACTGTTTTACTGAAAACTCTTGGATGTTTTATGTCATCTTCAAGTTCAGAACTCCATTTAGACTTTTCTAACTCTTCCAATTTGTTGAATTTTTGGTTTACATCTTCTATCTGAAGCAGAAAAGTTTTAAAATAATTATAAGTTCAATCAATCTATCAAGATAATAGATGTTACAATGACAGTCACAAACACGGTCACTATAAAGTTGGGGTAGAATGTAATATTATTTACCATTTTGTAGATAGTAAGATGCCAATGAAAATTTATTCCATTTGGGATGGGTATGCAACAACACTTCTCTACAAAATATCAATAAAAAAGATGAACATAGAACTGAATGAAGTTTTATAATGGATATTACAAAGTTTCATATCAAAAAGCATCTTTAATGTGGACATTTCAGAATTCACTTAAATTCTACCATCAACATTAATATCTCAAACACAAAATTAGTTTATAATAATTGAAGTGCAAAAACAGCATTAGCATTGAGAAAGTTTCCATATTCAATCAGAAGTCTAGAGAGAACACAGTGAAATTGTAACAGTATAATAAAATGTTTGATAAAACATGGCATACATTTCATAATTAATACTGTTATAAGAAATTATAAAAAAAAGATTGCATGTAAGGTTAGAGACAAACTTTAAAAGCAATAATAAATATCAAATAAAAACAATTTGAATAAATTAATTGCAACAGGGATGAACTGATGTTATTAAATAAAGAGGGTTTCTTTCTGTGGTTCCACAGTTAAGAATTTTAAAAATTTTCCAGAGGTATGGGGTGGTTGTTATTCTCGCTTTGCAAGTGAATACAAAATTTAGGTGGATTAATTAGCTTATAACCTGCTTCTTGATGAAATTCCCATGTGCACGAATTTGTGGGTCATATTTAAATGCATAGGAATTGATATAATGTATTTGGTTTTAAATATATTTTCAATTCTAAATGATAAGGTAAAAACTAAATGTAGCTTAATTTGTGGGTAGATATGTTTTTTTTAATTTGATATCTGAGTTTAAGACTTTCCTTGTCAATAAAAGGAGTGATAAGAATTAACAAATATTTTGAAACAGCATGTGACTTTTTGGTAGGTTCTATTTTATTTGTTAAAAAGATTTTCTGTGATAGTGCAAGAAATTAAGGGGATAACTATTATTTTCTATTATCTCAAAAATTTTGAAATTTCTGAGTGAAAACAGAAGTAGTCAGAATATATATTAGAAGATTTAGAACAAGGTTATGTTGGAAGGAGACAGGTATGATACTGTCAAAACAAGTATAGAAGCCAGTAAATGTTTTCTTATAGTAAATAGATGCATCAAAGAGATTGCTTATTCTTTAGATGTCTAAGTAAACTACATGCCACCTACAAATGTGCCCACAAGCATGTTGAAATTTCAGCAAAAAGTAACTGATCTACTCTGATTACACAGTGAGAACCACTTTCTTCATCGAAGAAAGCCTTTCCATTTTCAATGATTACCCAACACTAAATAATATCAACTCATCCCTGTAGCATTAATTTACTCAGTTTATTTTTATTTGATATTTATTATTCTTTTAGAGATACAAAGTTTATACTTATATTCTCCGTAATAATTTCTCTCAACATTGTTATTTAAACATGTACATTGCACATTTTATAGTGCATTCCATTACACTATTAACATTTAAATATGTTTTTCCTAAACTTTGAATACATAAACTTGTTCAATGGTGTTTCTGTAGTTTGAATATTATGAACTAACATTTTTTTTGATATATTAAAAGTGACAATGGAATTTAAGGAAATTCAGAAATACCTGTATTTAAGTTGTTGTTTGGTATTGTGTTTTATTATACAGCTGAATGATTAATGGAATTTGCAAACTGTAGATTGCCAGACCCATTAATTCATTATTTACTATGAACCTTAGATTAACAAAATCAAAAATACTAATTTCAATAAGCTGATTCTTCATGGACATATGGAGCAACTATCCCATATTATCACATAATAGTCAAGAACCCTTACACAGACTTCATGTTGCTAACAGTATAAAGTATTTAAATAATAATAATAAATCTCTAAGGAAATTGTAGTAACAAGAGATACAAAAGCAATGGTGACATATAGAATTGCAAGTAGACAAAGAAGGTTCTGGAACTAAAAAAAAGATGCTAAGTAAAATAAGTGTCAACAGAAAATCTGATATTCAGTACATAACACCATTATAAAAGTAGTTGTACTGAATGGATTTAAACCAATGTCACTTATTAAATATTTAGGAAAGAAAGTCTGTTTTTAGAAATTTCGTTTTGTGAAGAATTTTAGGACCAGTGTAGAATGCAGATGAGAAAAGATGTAAAAAAGAACATGATCAAGAGTTGATAGATTTTAGCAGATTTACACCTCTTACAAATATCATGAAAGCACCAAAAAAGAGACAGGCTGAACATGTTGCCAGAAAAGAAAAGACCAATAAAGACTTATGTTTGGAAAATCCACAAACAGAACATCATTAGTAAGACCAAGAAATAAATCTGGCAAAATAATGTTGCAGAGGACAGGGAAAGATGGAGACATTCCCATAAGAGCAGCAAAGATGCTATAATAGTAGTAGTACTAGGGTAGAGTAGTACATAATTTTGATGAATCATAACAATCAATGAAGCTGTACAGCATTGAACTAATTAAAACTAATAATGAGAAATCATATAATATAAATATCACTTACTTAGATAGTTGGAATAATCAAAAAAGTAATAATTAGACACTAATTACAAACAGTTGATCATTTTTCTCGTTAGTTCAATTACATTATTTTATATGGCACTAATCAATGTAGCTGATGCTCTTAGTCAACTTGATCACTGAGATGTAATTCATAATGGTAATTTGGAGGTTCCAATGGTACTGAAAGAAAAAAGGAATGGGGATCAACTTGGAACACAAGGACCATCAAAATGTGACCTGCAACAAGTCATATCTCAGCTATGGTAAGCAAAGTGCAGCATCTAGTAACATGCAAAAATTTACAAACACAAAGATCAGTAGCAAAAGATGTACACATGGTACCAAGCAACAATACATAACATAATCAAGAGACTTTACCTACACTGATACCAGAAGGTTGTGGATTTACACAGAAAACCTCCCAAACACAGCTTCAATTCAGTCATCTCATACCTCAAGAAGTCAGAGATTGAAAAAGGTATTTATGCTATTCCATATGAGGATGCAGAGCTTGTAGACTTCATTGCAATAGTAGTGCTGAAATAAGCACTTAAAAATTGCAATATTATATCAATTATGAAAAACATTCAGAGAGAAATAGTGCACTTTGGACATAGCAGTCTTCTAATAGTCTTTTACAATGGAATTATGTTGCAGTGCTACTGTCAAGATACATAGTTGTCAGAACATCACAAAACATTGCCAATATGACTGTTCAAACATGGTAAAGCTCCACAATTATTTTCATTTAATATTTTCAACATATGTATAATATGAATCCATAGTATTAAAATAATTCAGTAATACCACACATTTTGTTATGATAATAAAATATTGCTACGGCATGTAACAACCTGCATTTTTATAACTATACCAGAATAAATGTTTCAAGATTTTAATCATTCTTCCTATATAGCTATTTTGGGGGAAAAAAAAATTATTTTGCAAGTAAACTTAAACTTTAAGGTAATATAGAAATATTGGTTGTTTTTGCTTAGTATGAAATGAATTAAAAACTGTTCTCATTGTGCAAAATAAATTTGAGATACAACTGGATTACTGAACAATTATATTTCGAATTTTTTTTATTTTAGTTTTATAATGGCTCTTTGTTAGATAAAGAGAATCTTTGTGAATTGGCTTCCAATTAACTGAAAAAATAGAACACAGATTCAAAGTTCAAGTTCCAACCTGAAAGTCACTTTTCATTATCCACTAAAACTCATTAGGTAACTACATTCTACCTTATTCAGTTTGTTCTATTATATCATTCGTGACATTAAAACTAAAAGGAGAAGGGCAAATTAGAGAAATATATATGATGCATAGCAGTAAATTAAGAGAAAAGAAATTAGAAACCCTTTACTACATTAATGTTAGTTTAATCTGTAGTTTCCATTTCAAGGTTTTAAAAAGCAGTTAGATGGCATTATTTATTTTGTGAGAATTTTTCATTTTGCTTTAAAAACTAAATAGAATTTAAAAAAGAAATTAAAATCAGCTTTAATGATACCAAATATGAAATAACTAAACCAGACACAGTGCAGTGTATACCTGAAAAAAAATCATGTCCCAAAATCCTTGCAGGTCATCACAAGTTGTCTTCTTTTCACCCCTGTGAAATTCACAATTATCAACCAAGCCACTAAACTGATGAAACCGCTGGTCCATTAAAAGTTGTGCTTGACCAACAGCCAGTCTAATTTGTCCCAAACCTATTAAAAACCAATTTACTTAACTAATGTCATAAAGAACATATAAATTACTAAACAATTAGTAAAAATATTCAAATATACCAAAGCTGCCTAATTGAAACTAATACAACCTATGGAAAGCAACAGAAATATATTCCTGAGAAAATGTGTTTAATCATTAAGTTCATATACCTTCTACCTCGCACATATTAGTATTATAGGCACAGGACTCAAATCAATAATCTCAATTTAATCTTGTTCCCAACCAAACATAAAATGTAACTTTTACATAAAATAAGAAAAACATTACTACACTGGCAAAATCCTGATCAACAAGAAAAGACAGTTTTCAATAATTAAATGTACAAACAGACCAATGATTCATTACACATATTAAGTATGAACTAAAATACTTCTCAAAAATTATATTCATAATGTTTCTTTTGCACAAAAAATTGTTACAAGATACAAATCATATTAAAATAAAATATATAATCTGTACCTAAATTAAATGACTTGAAGCATTAGTATGTGAAATAAATATTAAAACAACAATGCAATACAACTTACTGGCTGGTTAATGAAATAAGTGTGCAAATTTTTTAAAAATATAAAATTTAATGTAAAGACAAAAATCAATAATACATATCAATCAATAAATAATACTTTTAAAACAAATTTTAAAACTCCCCAAGTAAATACATCATCACAAGACAAAAATACATTCTTACTTTTCAGCTATTACAAAGAATTTTTCCATATAACAAAATCACTGATTTGAGTACTGGTTTATTCATATTTTGTAACAAATACTGAACCATACCAATTATTTAAATATCAATTTTGATATACAAGAAAAAGTAGGCTTTACATTTGATAAATCATTTCAGCAGTACAATGTGATGGGATTTCACATTATAAAAAGTAAGCTGAACAGTACAGGGATTTATTAACAAAAGCATTTTAACCAACTATAAAAAGCTAAATGAGTATTCATTGCCCATAAACCAACTTTTCGGCAAGAAAGCTTTCTAAACAAATGTACTGTTTCAAAACTATGCAAATTAATTTTATCAACTGAATTTTTGCCTGTGATGTTTTTCTGGAAATACTTATAAATACATACATCTTTTTGTAAACTCAGAAATGTATAAAAAAACTTAATATTTCTAAAGAAGATTTTAAATTCTGCTGTTAAATAAGGAACTTGCATTCATCTGGAATATCTGCTTTCTCTGCAGTTTCATTCCATCTTTCACACAACTTCTGAAGACGTCCCGTTTCATTTGCTAACTGCTGTCGAAAGTACAGAACGTTGTGGACACTCATGATAAATTTGAACACTGGATCATAAAAATATGCAGCTCAAGTTTCATTCTGAGAAAAAAAAATTAATTTACAATTATAAAGATCTAAATACAATAGGTCACTTTTACACATACTAAAATCTTGAAAAACATGAATATGACAAATAGGAATTTTCAGAGATTCTACAAATTCTCTGATAGTCCAATCAAAACTAATTTTCTTTTCTTTTTTTTTAAGTGGGTTCATATCTTGCAATGCTAAATAATATCAAAAATATAGAACTTCAGATATCCATATAGCAATCCAAGATAAAATAATAAAATCTGCACAATGTACTCCAAACCAAATATTGAGAAACAGAGCTCAACAATAAACTCAACTAATCAATTATCTACCAGCATCTATTATATTGAGTAGCGACATGAAAAATAGTCATTTATTAAAATAAACAATTAAATCAACTAATGACACAAAAATTATCAATTAATCAAAATTAATGTATTTGATTACTTCAGCTTCCAAATTATCAAAATATTGGCATTATGTTATTATTTTTTTATTAATTGAAGGTCCTTAAGCATGATTAGTTAGTACTAGGAGTCACAAAAATAATAAACTAATAAAAATTAGTTTCTAGTTTCAACTATTCCTATTATCCAATTTTCATGTAACAATACTAATTAATTGGTTGAAAATAATGGATTAATGAGTCTGACAGTTAATCAATTAGTGTTTTCTAATAGCAAAGCCACATTTGGTTATTTGATGGGTCCACCAAGGGGAATTGAACCCCTGATTTTAGCACTGTAATTCCATAGACCAGCAGGAGACTAGTTAATTAGTGAAGTCATCCAATGCTATTGAGAAGTAATGTAAAACACTGCATTTCATACCATAAATAACAATAGGTATATACAGTTAATAAATAACAAATGTTCCTTTTTCTTCATCAACTATGTAACTATACAGATTTTAAAACAAACACAATAATAGTCTACTAGAAGATAAAAAATTAACATACAATACACATAAATACAACATTAGGATCAAAGTAACTGAACTTTTTTTTTATTACATCAAATAAACTGGTAAATCAGCAAAACCAACATTCCTAATACCAGTGATAAGAGAAGTACCAAGCACAACAGGTTATGTCTTTATTCAAGTTCCACATAATTAAGCCATTGTAGATTTTATTGTAGACAATTCTGAAACAATTAAGAATTTAAAAAAACAAAAACATACATGTTTGGTATAATGTGATTTTTAACACTCATACTAGGGCTTAAAATTTTGAAGCTTTTTGCAACTGGAATAATAACTTTTTTTTTAATTCCTTATGACCAAGGAAAAAAATCTATTAATACTATTACCAATAGTATCACAATGAACAGATTAATTAGAAATTAAACTATTATATATGTATACACAAAGACAAAATGTGCATTTGTTTGAACGATAACTTCTCCGAGCCAAACTCAAAGTTTTGTACATAAACCCAATGAGCTATGTGTAATATCCTAAAATGCCAAAACTGAACTTAACCCTATTTCTACTCTGTAAAGCCTGTTAGTTAATAACTCTCAGACTATTGAGTTAATCTCAAACAATTTTCACAGGTTGATGCTTTAGACAATGTTGAATATTCTAAAGTTGTTGGATTGTTTCTCAAACAACCATTCTTTTCTTATGGTCAATGAAATGGAGTTTTTAAGTTTCGATGGTGGGAACACCTCTAAATATTTATTTGTAGGTATACTGGATTGGTTTGTTTTGAATTTCTGCATTTGCCATCCCTAATTTATCAACAAGAAATAACTATAGAAGGCAGCTAGTTATCATCACTCACCACCATATCTTGGTCTACGTTTTTAACCAATGAACAGTGGCATTGACTTAATATTATAACGCACATACTGCTGAAAGAGTGATCACAGCTGGTGGGGCAGGAATCAAACCTGCGACTCTCAGATCACATGTCGAGCGCCCTAACTATCAGACCATGTCGAGCCTTGATATTAGATGGAAATCAAGCTGCAAATGCTGTTTACGAAAAACTTTGTTTTAATTTTTAAATTTTGAAATAAAGTGTATGTTCACATTATTACTTTAAAATGTTTAAATTTAGTTCAAACATTCCCAGTCAACTGACGGGTATTTCATCTTATAACTTACAAGTTTCAACTTATAAATGCAACGCTAAATAGGCTCGATTTGATTAGACGTTAATAGCACTAATATTATTAATACTATAGTAATAGCGATATTGTGATTAAAAATACTCAAATAGTAATTACAGGCACATTCCGCACAACAACAACTAGGAACTAACTTTTGATTTTAGTACTACTATAGACTTACTGATTGTATTACTAATTAAAAGTAAAAGTAGTTGTAGTACTACTAGTATTGCTTAATAACTAAGTTATACATGCAGTTAAGTTACATTACAATTTAGTTACAACTTTTGTGTGCTAAAATGTACAAAAACATTACATATTATTATAACTCCTAACGAGCGCGTTGATTTCAATGTACACTGAAAAGTGTTATAATCTATGTGCTTTCTTAAGAAATTTAAATGCTAAATTTACCGTTTATATAAGTACGCTAGTTACGTTACCCACTCAACTTCAACAATTTCTTTCGTGTTACTTTTCGCGGGTATAACGGTACGCCTGCGCACTAAACAAATATACCTCAGGAACAAAATAGGTTGCGTTGAAAAATAATAAGATATTCAGCTAAGTCTGCAATAAATAAATATTTCATTACAAATTTACTATTGAAGTATAAAGATAACCTAAATTAGGAGTAGAGTGTTACTCAGTGTGTGATACTTAGAATTTATATAAATATAACAGTATTGTATATTGTTGGTTTTATGTTCGTGTAATTATTTCGCAGGGTATGGATGAATCTTCACCACAATTTATAAATAGGCTTGTTAGGGTCATGCGAGAGTACATACAAATTTAAGTATGTTTTATCACTAATTTGTCCACTAATAATTGATTGTTTGTTTTAATTTTGTGCAATACTACACGAGGGCTATCTGCGTTGAAAAATAAGTTAATTTAATATGTTAACAGCGTAAAACGAGAAGGAATGCTACTAGTCATCACCACCCACTGCCAACTCTTGGACTACTCTTTTACCAACAAATAGTGGGATTGATCGTACATTATAACGCCCCCACGGTTGTAAAGGTGAACCAGCGACCCTCAGATTATGAGTCGCATGCCTTAACCCACCTGGCCATACCAGGCCTTCGTTGGTGCCATACTGTTTGATTAACTCGCAGTTCCTAAGAAGTGCAAAAATGTCATAGACTGAGATTTATTTGCTTTGGGGTTGTTTGTTTTTTCTTGTTATTTTTATCATTGTTTCAAACCAAGTTTTTAACAAGAAAGATTTAAATTGATAAATGTAACACAATTCATACTTTCTTTAATGTGTTTTTAATAAACAGAAATGTGTTGTAGAAGCTGAAAATTAATTATATTTTACCCTTTCGTAACTAATAAAAATACATCGTTATCCAGCAACGTTTGTTACTTGTATTTTTTTATTGTAGAAGAGATGTTCTGCGCTTGGTAAGAGAATGTAAATAATCATAAATATCATTGTTTCAAATTAGGATGACATACTACAGTGATATTTCTGTGGGCTTATATTTACTGAGCCATTCTTCTGTGTATTATTGCTATAAGCCAGCAAGCAGTGGTTCAAAGTGCTTGTTACAGATAGCTGTCTCTAGTGCTTGTGCTAATATTGAATAATGATTCTATTGGTCACATTCGAGTCAAGACGTTTAACACTTGTGTCGACACAACATGTGTGACATCCAGAGAAAAAGCTGGTCCAAATATAATATACTTCAGCAGAGAATTTTTAGTTTTCTCCTACAAAAAGTATCCCTACAAATCATTAGGTGGAATGATGACACCCGTATATACTCGTAGCCATTTACTACTTCACAAAAAGGACCAACATGGATACTTCAGTTTGGAGTATGTGATAATATTCACACGTATCAGGGAGTTATATTTTACAGCAACTTGTCCTGCTGTTGTGTAAAGTGTTGCGTGTAATGAAAATGTGCACTTAACCTTATCATTTCAAGTCTGTTAGTTTAGTAGAGTGAATAAAACAGACAGCGTATGTTTGCTAAGTTCGATAGTCCCAAATGAAGTTTTTATCCCTGTAAAAATTACATATAGTTGCTGCAATTCGTAGATATAATTGTATCCATCAAAACTGCAATCACTGTAGTTTCGAAAAAGTACGTTGCAGAATAAATCAAGCCTGAACATAAGTGTGTTACAAAGATCGTCAGTTTTTTCTGAAAGAAAATGGTCAAATGCAAATTTCTGATTGAACACTCTTTTAATACAGCAAGTTTTGTCAGAACTAGAGAAATACAGTCGAATATCTATGAAAGGCTCAAACGCCTGTTCGTTCTTGCCAGGACATCTACAACACAGTTTGGTTTAACTTTAATACCACGGTGAATGTATAATGAGGCCAGGCCATTCAATCGATCTTCAGTGGTGGTATTTCTCAAATACGTTTTGAGTCTGCTGAAAGTTGAAAACGAACGCTCCACTGAGCTCATTGACACAAGCAGCGTGGCAAATACTTTCAACAGTCCAGAAATGACTGAGAACATTGCACATTACATATGCATCTGTGACATTTTTTGGTCTGTTGTTCGCAAGTGAGTTGTATCAAACCCTAAGGTCACCTACTGCAGCTAGTGAAGTGCTGTCAATGTCAGCCTTGTACATGTTGACCAACTCTTTAATTTGGTCACATTGTTGTGCTGTAGGTTCTGACCGTTCTGTGGTAGATCCTGATGGTAGTAGACACATGAAGTTTGTAAGGAGAGTTTTGTGACTGAACAGACGATCACATATTTGTGAAAGAAAGTGATCAGCAAATGGTACAAATACAACAATATGAAAGTACTCCTCAGGGCTAGTGGTTTGTGAGTTAGCACGGTACATCTGTCTTTTAGCCTGCCTTAACATTATGATGTCAATTTGAAGCTCACTACACGGAGTTTGAGCCTCACAGAAAATGTTAAATTCATTCACAGTATTATTTCTGAGTGAACGGATTTAATCTTCCATTATTTTTGCGTGATGCATCGCAGCACCTAAATCAATGTTCTGTTGTTGCAGTAAGTTGCGCAGAGGTAAACTAAGGAAAACAATTTAGCAATGGTAAGTAGAGTGATGATGAATTCTGGCTGTGTTATAGAACACAACAATTGATTGGCTTGCGTGGCAGAATCTCTTTCTTGCCAACTTGATATGGTCTCAAGGACATCTGCAACTGCATGGATTAATTCTAGAAAGACAATGACTGAGTCATGCCTCTCAACCCAACGGGTGGGGCAGAAACCTTTCAAACTTTTGTTTTCGATTCAGGTGCTTTATTCTCCACTGAAAGAGCCAAAATGTGTTTTTGTTTTGGTGTATTGAGAAAGTTTTCAATGCTAGAAATTACTCCCATGCAATTTCGCACAGGAACTTCTTTACAAGCATCAGAAATTGCCAAGTTTAGGGAATGGGAACTGCAGTGTACATAGGGTGCAAGTGGGAATTTATCAGTTATGTGTCTTTGGACACCATTGAATTTCCCACTTATAGAGGTAGCACCGTCGTACCCTTGTCCTCGCAGCTATGCCATGTCAATACTATATTTTGTCATATTGGTTATTATAACATCAGCCTAGTTTCTGCCTGTCACATCATAAACAGGTATAAATTGCAAAAAATCTTCTCTCATTGCAACAGAGTTGTCATTGGCATGCAAATATCTAACACACAGCGAGAACTGTTGAATGCCTGAAATATCTGTTGTTTCATCAGCTAATATTAAAAAACACTTTGCAGCATTAACCCTGTTGACCAAAGTATAAAGAACATGAGTATTACAGACATTGATGATTTCATTTTGAATTTGAGGACTCAGATTCGTAGCATTCCTCTTTGTACTCTTAAGGCTTGCTGAAAGCTTGACATCACCCTTTGCCCTGTAGCGCAAATTTTCCCGAAAATTCCCATCATTATTGATGGGCCCCTCATCAGTTTCACCAACAAACATTGGACCAGAATCATATTTTCCTCTCAAAGCTAAACCCTGCCTCCCACACAGCAATACAATATCAATAATAGGCATTAAATATTGCTGGTTCTGTTCAATTTTTTACTTGTAAGTTGCATCAAGATGCAAGTGCACAGATGAACTTGTGTTTACGACCTGTAGAAAACTGTTAGCTTTTTCTTTGCTGTCTTGGTGGTACTGTTTCAATTCATGTGCCTTAAAGTCTTCAACAGCCTTCTTCCAGTTTGTGTATGGAAATGTCACTAGTTGTCCCAATTTCTGGCTTCCAACACCAGCACTATCAGGAGCAAAAAGACAGCAGTACTTGCAGAAAGCACCCTTTGCATGTTAACTGTAGAGTAGCCATCTCCTCATTATATTAATTTTTTATTAAAAATCATGCAAACACTTTGCATCGTTGGCTTTCACAGTGGAGATGACTACTCTACAATCTCATCAATCTGCTGCAGCCAATCAGGTTGAATCAGAATTGTCAACTGAATTGTCAGAGTCATCATCGTGGCCTTCTACCTGTGCTACCACAACCAGTCTCATGAATGGATTTAAAGAACCCATGCAATGTCTTTTGCTTTTTCAGGCTTGACATAGTGAATGCTTGTTTATCGCAACTTCTGTTTGTCAACGTCACATTCACAGTACCAGTATATTCACTATAGATGGCGCCAATGGTACTAGGTTAGTGCCATGGTGCTGCCAGCCTGCCACGGTGCCACCCACTGTTTATTTGTGAAGTTAATTCTTGAAATCCAGGGAATCTGAACATACACTGTCCATAACATTTGAATACAGATTATAGACACTATATATATATTTTATATGTTGATGACAGGACTCTAGGCCTACTTTGCTGGGCCTGATAACTTTAAGTTATATATTATACATATAGACCTAGACATTTATTTATGATTAATACAATAAGACAAACACCTCAGTATGCCATTCTGAAATTTGCCAAAAAGGTGGTCTCAGAATGCATAATTCAGGCTTTTCTTTTAAGTTTTTATTTAAAAATTTCCCGGGGGCATGCCCCCCCCTAGCATGGTTTCGCACCTGCGACGCTTGCATCAAGCACTCAAACTAAAAACAAAACCCCAACAGCCATTTCTGGCTATGCCCCTGTATTTATCTGTTTTAGAAATTTCTTGCAAATCTATAATAAAGGCTATCTATCTGGGTTTAGTTATCGCCCAATTTTGAAAAAAAAAAAAAAACAGACTAAATGAAAAGGCAGCTAGTCAACATCATTACCGCCAACTCTCGGACTACTCTTCTCTGGCTTAATGCAGATACAACTTGGATGAGATCTTGGATTCACAGTTTGAGCACACTAATCACTACGCTACGCTCAGCCCAGGATTGTGTCAAGACAATTCTTATGATTAGATTAACATTATTTTGTGGTAACCCACAGACTTACGTTATACGTTATATTTTCAGGGTAAATTAACTTTTTATTTATACTGACGTCTGAAACCTTCTATATCATTTTTCCATTAAAAAAGCATAAAGGGTTGAAACAACGTAGAAGCTCTACCACTCACACACAACCTTTATGGAATGTGCACTACAGTACATACCCTTGTCGGAAACAGTGATTAGAGCAAATGTAGTAACTGCCATATATTGTTTGCAAGGTCATTAACAAACTACAAGAATTCCTGTATTAAAATATTGGAATATTCTGCTTAATGTTTTCAATTATTACACTAAAGACATATTCTTCTGCAAGATTTAAAATAATAAAACACTAGCAGTTTAAACTGACACCTCCTATGTCCTCCATCTCTTAGAGGTTTTCTAGGCCTCAAACTTTAAGAATTACCCATCTAATGCCTAAGTCACTCATCTTTAATTTTCAAAATCTCATCCTTAGACGCAGCAAGACACCATTGGAAATAATGCAAACACTTCACTTACAACTAAGCTCCAAAAGCCTAACAAAGAAATACGAAATTCAACTTAGTTTAAAACTATAATGGATCCAATCTCCTTACTATTATCCTTAATATTCTCAACTTCAATAGGATATGTCACACTTTACATATAGAGCCATCCCTCCCCTCTCTTTACTACTTTGTCCTTATTACATAACCCATAAACATGTACTTCAAAGAAAATTCTGTCATTAAAATAATCAACATTTAACCATGTTTTAGTTATTCCCATTATATCAAAATTTGCTATTTCTACCAGTGCCCTAAGGTCAATTTTATTTTTCATACTTCCAGCATTACAACAGTAACAATTAAACCTATTCTTATATATACTTTTATACTGACTTCCTATGCTAAACCTTCGTCTCTATGTCAATTTTGTTTCATTTGGTTTATATTTGCCCTCATCACTATATAGTCTTACTTTAAAACTTCCCTTACAGCTGAGGTAATAATCCTTACATACTTACCAGATCCTTTCTTAGTTAGGAATAAGACACCCGTTCTCTCCTTTTACTGAATAAACCCCAAAAGTCCAACCACCTAACTTGCTCATCCTTAAAATCAAGTTCAGCTTAGCATTTAGCCCTAGTGTCCTACTCAAACGTTTATCTCCAAAACTAATTATTGGCAGTATCCCTGACACAATTAATTTATTATCTTTATCTTTAAATGCTTTTATCAACCCCTTATACTTATTTAATTAGCTCCTCTGACTTACACTTCCCTATTACGTTAGCACCTACGTTAACAACAAAGACTGCATCATTGCCGGTCCCCTTTATTATATCTTTTGCTCTGCCAGTTATGTCTTCCACTTGTGCTTCAGGGTAGCATAATTTAACTTCTTTTCGCTATTTGCCACACAGACTATTCTATCTACATGCTGTGTCGTGGAATCACCTATAACCATACCCCTATTTAAGTTAGTAATCCATATTCTTCTCTATTTCTCTTGTTTTCCTTGATTTCCAAGATATCAATACCTCAACAAATATTAGATTCAACTATCTTTTCATTCTGTAGGTTTTGACATTACTCAGACATAGCTGAAAATGTGTCTTTCTGTTAAATATTAAATCTGTTTAGAATAGGCATAGAAGTGGCTTAGAACCTGAAACACAACATGATTGACTATTGTGTTGATAGTTCATTTATTAATCAAGAATACAACCGCACACTTTTGTATCTACATTAGCATACACCAAGTATCTCTTAGTTCTGAAAAGGCTTGTATAACCATCAAACCTTCTGATAAAGATGTCTATTGTGCTAACCTTAAGCTAACTAATTCTGGGCTTTGTTAGTTTACTGGATACAGAGCACCAACAACTGTTTGTTCGAAACCCTTATATTTGTGAAACAAGGGGATGCAAATGTACATTTTATAGTCTTTATTGGGAAGATGTGGTAGTTCTGTTGGTTGTAGCTTACCAGTTCATAACCAGTGTAAGGCTCTTTAGTCTACCTGTGTAAAACAATATAGGGAGAGGTAACACTGGCACGAGGTACATCCACCACAGAATGCTTGAGAAGCATTACTTGTTCACTGATATCCAATATGGGTGCATAAGCTCCAGGAAGTATTTGCTGCTGAGTATCCCTTTCAATAAAACATGAACCTTCCATGATGCAAGCATCCCAGAAGTTTGGTGTACCTGATGTACAGCCACTACAGCTGCTACAGTAAGTGTTTTCCTTTTGTGTAATTTGCTCAAAGTCATGATTAGCTAAAACTTTGGATCCTCCCATCAATACTGTTTCTGTTGGAATATAGGTGGCTCTAACAATCAAGTGATTTTTGCACAATTTCTCTTGGTAGTCCTTCTATGAGCATACCAATGACGATATATTCCCAGATTTCACGGTATGTTATGCCTTCCTATATAAGTAAGAGAAACTGTTATGAATACCCAAAGAAGTTTACTGAGAAACTTCTTTTTGAAGCTTTCAACTCAGCCTTATGAATAGCTTGCTCTTTTATTGCACCAAATTTTGGCCCAACTCAGTTATGATTGTAGTGCATACACTCAACTGTTCCTCATTCAAGTGCTCAAGACTGAGAATCAAGTATTATACAACCTGTCATCAGGTTTTTTGTATATAGGAGTACCAACATTTGGTACCTCCTCCCGGAAAGCAGGATGGTGAGTAGAAAACTTATATTCCTGATCTGCACGACACCAGGATTTTACTTGGCCTATTTTGGTTCAAGCAGCTTACTTTACTGAGTCAAGGAGTTTTAATCTTTTCTATAGTTCATCACCCTCATCATAAGATAGCTCCAACTTGTCAGTGCCAAATGTTCTTGGCAGCTGGTATCTCTAAATTCAAGATAAAGAGGAACAAAATCGCTAATCAAAGAAAAAAAAGGACTGAATGCAATTCTTTCTGCAAAAAGCTTTTACAAACCTAGAATTGTAGAAAGAATTCTGTTAAATAACTCACAAACTGATTCACAAATATCGTCCATGGATGTGTCTCGAAGTCTGAATCCTGGAAGACAGTAACCAACCTAACTATAACATACAGAATCCACTTAAAGTATTCATCAGGTATCTCTGTTACATATCAAAGTCTATTTTACTTAATTTTGTGTTACTGCTGACCTGTAATTTACAAAAGATCAGTAGCTTCTATTCTCTTTGAATTGGGTTTTCAACTTTACATCTATAGCCTAACACAAGTATTGTGTGAACTGCTCCCTGTCCACGTGTCTTAATTATCAGCAGGGTCGTCAACACCAAGCGTAACAAATGCCTTGTTCTGTGTTTCAAGTAATACAATAATGAACTTTATATGTTTTGCTTTGGGCAGGTAACCAGTTTATTTGGTTTATCTATTGACCTAAATGCCTAAGAATTGTACCACTTAGTTCGTTAAAGGATTTACAAAAAGTTATCTTCTTAGCCTACTTTTATACCATTCTGATATAAAACTTGTTCTCTTAGGTCAACGCTTCCTGTGGTGCATGAAATATCTATATTCATAAGGTGCGAATGAGTGACGTTTCACTAACATTACGTCGGTGAAACAAAAAAGTGACAGAAGTTTCATGTCATGGAAACTAGTTTCAACACATTCATGTGTTCTCTTCAGTCTCACGTTGTATTCTAACAATAAAAAAGTGGTCATTATATGCCTACGTACCTCCTGGTATTGGAATTTCTTTAGAACACAGGAGGTCAGGAAGCTTTTAAGTTTAAAGCGCCCTTGGGAGGTGTTGATATTTCAACAATTTTTCTTTTTACGCAGTTACTACTTTTGTGTAAAATTCTTGTTGATTTGCAATCAGTTTGATGACCAGAATCTCTCAAAATACCATTGTTTTGATTTACATATTGTCTTTTTATATATACTATTCAAAAAAGAAACGCAAAAGGGATATTTTTGTTACTTTAAAGAGAAATATATGTAATAACGTTACAAGCTCAGAGTATGTGATGTTACACGTGTTAAGGCACTGATTGTCAGACCAAAATGACAATAAAAGTTGTGCACTTTGAAAACGGAGGAAAACATTGGATTTTTCGCCAAAACGCATTCGTGTCCAATAAATTTGTTTGGGAGATCTGTATGTTCTGCAACTGCATCTTGTGCAAAATCCCTATAAAAGTGACGGGTTCTCGGTTTCCATAGCTCAGAGTTAAGCCACCGACACGCAATACAGTTACGCCAAGACTGATTGAAGCACAATGCAACAACGCCATTGGTCGCTTGGAAGCAGGCGAATCTCGATCAGATGTTGCGAGAGTTGTGAATGTCCACCCAAGCACCATCACAAGGCTATGGAATCGTCACCAACAACATGGATCAACTTGTGACCGTCCACGATCTGGCAGACCTCGTGTGACCACGCCCGCACAAGATCGCTACATCCGGTTACGTCACCTTTGGGATAGGACCACCACTGCGACGTCTACTGCCTCAACCATATCAGGGCTGCGTAGGATTTCCGATCACACCGTACGAAATCGTCGACGAGATTCTTAGGCCCCATGTGCAACCCATCATGGTGAACGTCAACGACGTTTTTCAACATGACAACGCCCGTCCTCACACAGCCCAACTCACCACTGTCTTCTTGAGACACCACAACATCAACGTTCTTCCCTGGCCCTCCAGATCACCAGATTTAAACCCCATCAAACATCTTTGGGACGAGTTGGACCGACGTCTGCGACAGCGACAACCTCAACCGCAGACTCTACCTCAGCTTGCAGGCTGAGTGGACAGCCATTCCACAGGATGCGATTCGTCATCTCATCACTTCCACGGGCAGGAGATGCCAAGCAGTTATTGATGCTCACGGGGGCATACTCGTTATTGACGTTGAGTGACGTTAAACTTCAACTAGTGAGCGTGGACTTCGCCTTTGCAGACTTTGGATGTTCAGCAGTGAATGTGCAAAGTTTCACACATGTCATACAGAACTACCCGGAATAAACTTGTTAACAATATGTCTCAAATTTTGCCTTTGCGTTTTTTTTGAAGAGTATATTTTTTTAAAATCAGAAATTCTCTGGCCATCACTTCTTCCGGTTTCACCTACATATCCTTTCTCACAGGATTGGCAGAGTATAATGTAAACACATTGTTCTTTATACTCAGCTGTTTTTCTGTTTTAAGTTAGGTTCGTTTTTCATGTTGTTTGAATATTTGCGCGATCCTAAAGTTATCCTTCCTTAATACAGTTAGTGTTATATCGAATATAAGTTGTCTGATCTTTATTTTTATGAAACAAAGTTTTTCTTGCTATGAGATTACAATTTGTAATGAAACGTGGTGAAAAACGTAGTTATTTAAAAATAGTAAATATATTTTAAATCTCACATTCACGCGTTGTCGGTTGACATTTTATATGCTCTTTGAAGAAAAATGAAAACATAATAGATGTTTTGATCTGTTTATAATGACAAGAAAAAAAGTGAACATAATTTAAAGAATTTGTTGGTTTGGGGCATATTGAAAGACTGGTTCTGTTTGGCCTGGTTATCAAAATATCCAAGAAAGACAGTGGGTCATCCCTTTCCCATTCAACTATACATTTGTTAATCGGGTTTGTTTCCGAATGTCGCGCAAAGCGACACGAGGGCTATCTGCGATAGCCGTCCCTAATTTGGCAGTGTAAGACACCTAGTCATCACCACCCATCGCTAACTCTTTTACCAACGAATAGTGGTATTAACCGTCATATTAACCTGAAGATGACCTAAAAATATCGAAACGTTGTTCTGTACTTTATTTTTTATTAAAGTTTGAATACCTATACCAGCCATCTTGAGAATACATTTTTTTTACTTCAAGTGGGTTTCTCGTTATCACGAATATCATCATCATGTCGGAACTACGAAATTTTTTTAATGTTTATCTTTATGAAAGGAACTACTTTGGTTTCAAAACACTCCATAAAACGGTTACACAGTGTTGGAGACAAAGAATTTCCCTTGGCCATTCCGTATTTCTGATGTTATTAAGAAAGATAAGTACATTATTGTGTACACACATTTTGACAAAAATGTCGATGGGAACAGACAGATATTTTTAATTGAGGCATTTTCTTTTAATAAATTCTGTAGTTTCTTCAACTGGTACGCTTAACAACTTCCTGACCTCCTGTGTTCTGAAGGGAATTTCAAGATCAGGGGCGTTTAATGACCACTTGTTTCCTGCCAAAAGACTGAAGAGGAGGCACAAATGTGTCGAAACTGGTTTCTCCGATATCAGACTTCCGACAATTTGTTCCATTTACTGTGGTTTTTTCACTAATTGCTGTGCACCATATTGCGTTCTTTTTATTAACATTACGTCATTGTGAGCCCCATAAATGCTCAATAAGCAACGTGACAAAACGTTATTGCTCTGCAAGAAAATCCAATAAGATACGCCTCGCCGAATTCTTATTGGAATATAATACGCTATTATAACGCGTTGTTAAAAGCTAACGTTTTGATATTGTTATAAGTCGAGTATTCTATTTCATTGATATACATTTACGTTGTTACTGTATATACATTATTCTCATAAAAACATCAGCATGGTTTCTTTCATTGGATCACCCTGTTCAACTACAGCTGTCTCAATTTCATCATATAATGCAATTTCTAACGTATTGAGAGTGAAAGTAATTCATTCACTGTACTTTATAAGTGGTGTCTGCTTAAATGTATTTCAACTTCATTGCTTAATAAGCATTCTCCATCAGTATTATTATCCTTCGAAAAAAGTTTGTTGTGGCTAGCTCTTTCACTTACATAATAGTACTATTATTTTGTAATATTCATTCAATCTTTTGCTTAGGGGAATAGATATGGTCTACTGGCTAACATGATGGGTTACAGATACAAGTTTTGCCTTGGTTCCACTGAACAAATAATTGTGCTTCCAGCTGCAGGTGTATCATAAAAGTCTCAGTTAATCCAAAGAACCAAGCAAAACCCATGTGGTGGTAGTTGTTTTTAGCTTGCTGCCTTTTCTCTGACAAGTAGTTTGAAACTAGAGATGGCTATAGCTGAACCGAATGCTGTTCTGATCTGACCACTTAGATCACATGTACATAAAATGCTACTCAATTTCTTTTTAGATTTCATAACATCACATAACAATACTTTTACTAAGAAACTGAATAAAGAATGTAGTGTTTTAAAACCAATAAACTTAATATTGTCGTATTACAAATACAACTGTTTATATACTGTTATCTAATTTTATGTCAGTGCTTGTTTCAAAGATATGCAAAATAAGAAAGTAAAGAACAAAGAAACAAAACAATATTTCTTAAATGCCGTAAGAAATCCAGCATTTTTAAAACTGCAATATTTAATTCTTTTCTACCACTTGTATGTTCACAATATCATTGACCCAAAAGAAAATTTGTGAATAATTTAAAACTAAAATATTGATATAGTGCATAGGGACCTCATTGATAATTATAACGTTAACATGCATTTATGCACACAAAATATTTACAATTGCAAGTCTTTGTTTAAAAGTAGTGTTCAAAGAAAAGATTTATTACAGTAAATTGTGAAACTGTGCTTCACATTCACAGTTTTAGATATTATAAAATATTTTATGTACTGCACTACGTAGTTTTAAATACAAAGTAAAAGTAGGTGATGTTTAGTGTAATGTACTTGAATTACTCTTGCAAACAATTCGAACACCTGAAGTCACTACTCCTTTATTTAATTCAAGTATGATGAAATAAGTGGATTTTGAAAATAAAATTCTAATACTTGAATATATTTAACATGCTATACATGCATTAATGAGAAGCAAATACTCTACAACAATAACATTGAAAGTTCTGTGATAACAATTAATGTGTTCCACTTTTTTCAAATTACTGTTTAATGCTTTGAAAATAAAACTCAAACCTTTGATAGTTAAACAAAGTTGTATTTTTAATGTTCCAAACATTAACAAATGTCAAGCATATGCATCATGGATAAGCAGTGATAAAATACCTACGTACAATTAGGCTAAGGGAGATAAGTTAAACATCCTTAAGTCTTATTTAAAAAGATAAAAATCTAATGAAAATGACATTTGAGATATTATTCAAAGACTATTTCTTTACAACCAACTTAACTCAGCTTGAAACAAAAAAAGTATACAGTTTGAGGTCTTGAAGATTTAGATCATTAATAATTAACAGTCAACTAGAAAAATTTCTTTCACAGGTAAGAACTAAAACTGATAAGCAGAATCTTCACTCTTTACTACGTATAAATATTAAAAATCATGTTGACTAAAACAATAAAAAGGTTGTGCACAAAAATAACATGATTTCACTATTAATTTTTGCATGAAAAAGTTATACATCTAAAGAGTTTCCAAGTTCAACTAAATTATCCATTAGCAAAAATTGATTGTATTAACAACTAAACCAAAACTTGTATTTCATACAAACACCTACCTACCTCAACAATTCCTTTTTTGATGTTAAAAATAAATATATATATCTATACGTTTAGAATTACAAGTAAACCTTTTGACAATTATATATTGTTTATTGCATTCCAACACCAAAACAAAATAAACTTTTAATGTTTTTCTCACCAGTCCTTCTTGGAGAAGACATAACAAGCAAGAAAATAAAAAATAAAACCACCATACTGTTCCCAACTTTCTCTAAAACAGTAAATTTTTAAGAAATATTAAAGCTGAATTCATTAAATAAGTATGTTTTATAAAGGAATCACAAAATAACTTTTATATTCAAATTTGAAAGCACAGAAAAATATTTGAAAAACAAGTAATTATGGAGTTTTGCCAAGTGTCAATAATTTCAAGTATAAATTATATAAAGTTGCTATATCATAATCTCATATCAAAATTTTTATTATATCCTGATAATGAAAAAAAGTTCAATTTCCATAGCTAAAAAATTGAACATAGTAAATACTTACATTTTAAACAAAGCAAAAATAAACAAGTTAATACCATCATATGAAGCTCTTAAGTGTCAACTGACTGTCCTTTCATACTCCTAATCACTATGAAATTAACAAGTCTTCAAAAAAAACGAGTGTAGCTTTTGATAAACCAATTTTTTCAAAATTTCTAATTTGAATAACAACCAACTTATAAATTTATTTTTTCTATCAATGTAGTATTTGGCTTGATGATATAAATGCAACACAGCCACAGAACAGTAATAAAATAAATCAGAAAATTGGTTTAAAAAAGAAAAAAAAGGTTAGCCAGTCTTCACTTGTAAGAGAAAAACAATGTTAGTAATGAATGAAAAATTGAATATCTTATTTTTTGAAGATATATTTCAAAACTGAGAAAATTCAAAAGATTAACTTCACTTGTTAATCATCATTAAGAAATCTGTGTGGGTAATAAAAATTAGTACATCATTTTTCTGTATGTATATTAATATACCTGGGAATGTTTAATGCTAATTTATTCAACAAATTATTACTTTATGACAATAATGTACCAATGCTAGACACCTACTGTCTTAAAAAAAAAAAAACAGAAGAAATGATGGCAAAATTTCTAATACAGTATGCTCAAACTACAAATCACAAACTAAGTTCCTTCATTAACTCATTCTTGTCTAGAAATATTTAATAAACATTGCTGGACCATGGTGATATACATATAGTCTTAAAATTGAATTTCTTCAGCAAAAGCATTGTTAAAATCAGTAATGAAACTAAAATGAGTTCAGACTGTCTATTTCACTCATTAACAAAATCAGACACACAATGAATTGTGTTGTACCTTTAAATGTTTTCACACTCTGAATGTGGCTCTAAACTTTTGTTATATTCACCAATTTTATCTAAGAACAAAAATCCAAAAGATTAGGTCTTTCTATTGATTTGGGTCAATTTGTCTGTGAAATGAATGAAGATTGAGAAACAAATGCGATTACAACTGACACAGAAAACATCTTTTATGTTTTCAAAGCGTAATGCCCTATAAAGAATGCTGAGTAAATAACTGAAAGCTGTACCATATGTACTATAGTTACATATTTAGTACAGAGCATAAAACAATTAAAATACTATCAATGTCTCTTATTCTTCTCAATAAATAAATATTTTTAAATGTATATAAAAAGTTAATCATTAGTACAGTAGACTAGAACAGACTACAGATAATCACCTATTCAAATAAGTCAGAAAATAGTAATAATAGCAGTTTAGTTTGGCTTGAACATTTATGTAAAGCTATATAAGGACCATCTGTGCTAGCTATCCCTTATTTTGAATTGATGGACTAGAGGGAAGGCAGCTAATCAACAGCACCCACAATACCAACTCGTGTACTACACTAAATGAATAGTGGAATTTGGTTATCACACTTATAATGCACCCACTGTCCCTCAGATCAGAAACTTTTTTTTTTTTTAAATCTCTCATTATCAATTTCGTAGTTAATGCTAAAAATGATATGGATTTGAAAGTACATGACACATTTTCTCAGTTTTAATTTATTTTAGCATTTCTGAATGCTAACAAGCACAAGATTAACAAAGTATATAAAAATAACAATGGACATGGCTCTATAGTCCGATTTGTTAAAACAGAATGGAAAAAAAAAAGTGTTAATAGCTGTAAACTGAATCAGTTCATATCAAATGAATGATCCTTCATAAATAGTTCTAAAATTACTAAAAATGTAATCTGTGCAAAGAAAAACTTTGTTTTCTAATCTGACACTATACCAAACAAATATATTAATGTTTTTTAAACTTAAAATAAAATCTATATACATGTTGAAATAAAGTTAAGAAAAAATAGAATATGAAAGTCACATTTCTGATTGATTGTACAACTTCAAACACATTCTTTCAGTTTCTACATAGCAGTATACTACAAATTTTGGGCATTTCAAGAGAGCCAAATATTGACTAATATGACAATACTTTGAAGTTAAAATTCTATTACTATACTATCTTTTTGTAAATAAACTATCTCTTTCTTCACTTACTTTAATCAGACATAAAAATAAAACTTATGCAGAGAAACAACTAGTACAATCCTATTGTTTCACACTACCTTAAAAGTTAACAAAAATAAGTGTTACAGTTAATACATTTGACAAAGATACTTAAATGTTGCAATTAATGTCTATAGCATCTAACAAAAATACTTAAATAAAATTTACAAGATCAATGTTCTTATATTTTGTTGTTGTACTAATTTCATTCAATGTGAAGTTTGTGTTTATTTTTTATATTAATAACAACTAGTTACCAGACGAACATATATGAGCACTATGGCTTGTTCAAACTACAATTATGAATAATTTTAATAAATTATTAACTTTATTATATTTTATTTATATTCAACCCAGTTAGCATGTGCATATTAATTCCAAACAATGTTGTTTATCATCAGAAATAGCTGTCCTCCATTTTTACATCTAACAGTGAACAAATGGAGGAGACAAAACACATACAATGGTAGTAAGCTCCAAATACTTATTAAACCCTTTATAACTGCATGATGGTAGGGCAGTTAACTAATTATCAGTGATGATCTAATTTTATAATATGAACTTGCCCATAAAGAACCCCAACAGACAAGCACTAATTATGAGAGCCATAAGCATCACTGAGGGCTGCTGGAGTTCTAGAAATCCAGTGGAGGGTACAGTGTTGCTTGCAGACTTTAGTTTATCATCTTGGTAAAAATCCATTTTACGAGGGACAGATGAAGACCTAACAGTGTTATGAGCCAAACGTTGCCCATGTAGTCCTTCTTCCTGTAAACATTCAAAAGATCAGTATCATGATATAATGAGCTACCATAACATGTAAAGGAAATATTACTGAGATAACAAACAATTCTCTAACCATATATTTTTCAAATGATATTTAAGAGAAACTGTGCGAACAAAATAAAATATTCTCTTTATTTGCTTTCAGACAAGATCTGTTGAATTCACAAACCCTATTTTGTTTTATTTCTTTATTGGTTTCACAAAATTACCAGTGACACAAACTGCACAAAATTAACAGACTTACAAAAGAATATATAGTTTGTGTAATAACAAAGATCAGATAATTTGCATGGATAGTAGTTTCCAAAATTTCACTATAAAATATTGTATGCTTCATTTCACTTTAGGTTTCAATTTTGTGTACATAAATTCAAGTAAGTATATCAAATATTTTCTTCTTTCAATAAAACCACATTCTTTAACTACTCTTATCTTAATAATAGCATTCAAAATTTGCTTAAAATCAACGGAGTCATTTTTTTCTTTTAGTATGAAAGAAACGAGGAAAAATACAACAAGTACACATTTCTGTTGCTAACAAATAGACACAGTACAACACAAATCTAGTAGCATCAGCAACAAAAAACATCTCTTAAAAGTAAAATAATTTTCAGCCTGTACAAGTTGGGAATTATTTCAAAACTTGTAAATGAAAAAAAATACTGTTTGAAATAAGTATTTTTTAAAACTGTTTTGCATTTTAACTCCTTCCTGTTACAATAGATTTTTTAGGTGGAAGGATTATATATTTTCAAAGCTGAGATGCTAAATCATTTGTCAGTATTATCTTATTGTAGGACATCAAAATAAACTATAGTAATCATAACTAAAAACAAATTAATATCATGCAGTTCATGTGTTTACAAAGTGAAAATGTTGATATTTTATAAATTTCTATTTAAAAATTTCATTAAATAACCATTTTATAACATTTATACATTCTTGGCAGGCACAAAAGTATTGAACTAGAATACACAAAACATTTTTAATTGATTTGTTATATAGATGTAAAATTCTGCCCTGAAAGCAACTTCACCTAATATCAGTCATGAATGGTTAGTAAGAAAGAATAAATGTTACATGTAACAACTAATAGGATATTTCTAATTTACATTACTTTGCACAACTGTATATATATCTAACAAGCAATCTGTAACTCAATAGTAGCATGAATGGTAGGTTACTTTATAGAAACCATAAAGTATTTAGTCTTCTTCTAAAAACCTATGAGTAAATAATGTTTTATGATGGATCCAGGGGTGTTCACTAACATATAACTGGATAACAAAAAAAAACCAACAAAACTAACTTAGGATTGGTTTCTCTGTAGTGTCAAACAATGTTTTACTCTAATTCAAGCAATGGTCATGAAACTGCATGTAGGACATTATCTATGGAACATCCAACATTCCTAAAGCTTTTATGAAACTGTTAGGAACTGCTAAAACAACAAGTAGAATGTTAAAGTATTTGTTCTTGTTGAGATGGAAATAAAAATCATATTCGAGACTAACCTACAAGTGTAAAGTAGCAAAATGTCCAAGGTACTGAAATGGTAGCAAGTGTGGTTGTAATTATAATGGCACACCAGTTGCTCAAAAAGGTTAGCTGTAAAAGAAGTCAGAGATGCTGTCATGCAGACAAACAGAAGTAAATTTGAGTACAATAGCAGTGAATTTACAGATGTATCTGATAACCTGCCCTTAAATGGAGATGAAAGGAGGAAGAGGAGAATGATTGGAAATAATGTAAGGAAGTGGAAGAATAAGAATGTTAAAATAATAGAAGAATAGCATGAACATGCTGTGTAAAACAGTCCATTTTGGTAGTATAAAAACACTAAGCTAATCGGAGAAAATAGTAGGGCAAAATTATCCCTGGATCATGACCTATATAACTTAGGAATTTCTGGACCTGATAACATATTACCTAGCAAAATATTCACATTTTCTGCCACTGCGTCAGAAGCTGCTTGGCAATATTGATGTGTTTTGAAATCATTACTTTTGTTTCAGTGTTTGTAGTCAGAGTGTTCTTTCTATCAATTCTAATACAAACCTTCAGTTTACTGTTGTTCTTTCATCTATGAAATAAGCAATTCTAATACAAACCTTCAGTTTACTGTTGTTCTTTCATCCATGAAATAAGCAATTCTAATACAAACCTTCAGTTTACTGTTGTTCTTTCATCCATGAAATAAGCAATTCTAATACAAACCTTCAGTTTACTGTTGTTCTTTCATCTATGAAATAAGCAATTCTAATACAAACCTTCAGTTTACTGTTGTTCTTTCATCTATGAAATAAGCAATTCTAATACAAACCTTCAGTTTACTGTTGTTCTTTCATCCATGAAATAAGCAATTCTAATACAAACCTTCAGTTTACTGTTGTTCTTTCATCCATGAAATAAGCAATTCTAATACAAACCTTCAGTTTACTGTTGTTCTTTCATCTATGAAATAAGCAATTCTAATACAAACCTTCAGTTTACTGTTGTTCTTTCATCCATGAAATAAGCAATTCTAATACAAACCTTCAGTTTACTGTTGTTCTTTCATCCATGAAATAAGCAATTCTAATACAAACCTTCAGTTTACTGTTGTTCTTTCATCTATGAAATAAGCAATTCTAATACAAACCTTCAGTTTACTGTTGTTCTTTCATCCATGAAATAAGCAATTCTAATACAAACCTTCAGTTTACTGTTGTTCTTTCATCCATGAAATAAGCAATTCTAATACAAACCTTCAGTTTACTGTTGTTCTTTCATCTATGAAATAAGCAATTCTAATACAAACCTTCAGTTTACTGTTGTTCTTTCATCTATGAAATAAGCAATTCTAATACAAACCTTCAGTTTACTGTTGTTCTTTCATCTATGAAATAAGCAATTCTAATACAAACCTTCAGTTTACTGTTGTTCTTTCATCTATGAAATAAGCAATTCTAATACAAACCTTCAGTTTACTGTTGTTCTTTCATCTATGAAATAAGCAATTCTAATACAAACCTTCAGTTTACTGTTGTTCTTTCATCTATGAAATAAGCAATTCTAATACAAACCTTCAGTTTACTGTTGTTCTTTCATCCATGAAATAAGCAATTCTAATACAAACCTTCAGTTTACTGTTGTTCTTTCATCCATGAAATAAGCAATTCTAATACAAACCTTCAGTTTACTGTTGTTCTTTCATCTATGAAATAAGCAATTCTAATACAAACCTTCAGTTTACTGTTGTTCTTTCATCTATGAAATAAGCAATTCTAATACAAACCTTCAGTTTACTGTTGTTCTTTCATCTATGAAATAAGCAATTCTAATACAAACCTTCAGTTTACTGTTGTTCTTTCATCTATGAAATAAGCAATTCTAATACAAACCTTCAGTTTACTGTTGTTCTTTCATCTATGAAATAAGCAATTCTAATACAAACCTTCAGTTTACTGTTGTTCTTTCATCTATGAAATAAGCAATTCTAATACAAACCTTCAGTTTACTGTTGTTCTTTCATCCATGAAATAAGCAATTCTAATACAAACCTTCAGTTTACTGTTGTTCTTTCATCTATGAAATAAGCAATTCTAATACAAACCTTCAGTTTACTGTTGTTCTTTCATCTATGAAATAAGCAATTCTAATACAAACCTTCAGTTTACTGTTGTTCTTTCATCTATGAAATAAGCAATTCTAATACAAACCTTCAGTTTACTGTTGTTCTTTCATCTATGAAATAAGCAATTCTAATACAAACCTTCAGTTTACTGTTGTTCTTTCATCTATGAAATAAGCAATTCTAATACAAACCTTCAGTTTACTGTTGTTCTTTCATCTATGAAATAAGCAATTCTAATACAAACCTTCAGTTTACTGTTGTTCTTTCATCCATGAAATAAGCAATTCTAATACAAACCTTCAGTTTACTGTTGTTCTTTCATCTATGAAATAAGCAATTCTAATACAAACCTTCAGTTTACTGTTGTTCTTTCATCCATGAAATAAGCAATTCTAATACAAACCTTCAGTTTACTGTTGTTCTTTCATCTATGAAATAAGCAATTCTAATACAAACCTTCAGTTTACTGTTGTTCTTTCATCTATGAAATAAGCAATTCTAATACAAACCTTCAGTTTACTGTTGTTCTTTCATCCATGAAATAAGCAATTCTAATACAAACCTTCAGTTTACTGTTGTTCTTTCATCTATGAAATAAGCAATTCTAATACAAACCTTCAGTTTACTGTTGTTCTTTCATCCATGAAATAAGCAATTCTAATACAAACCTTCAGTTTACTGTTGTTCTTTCATCTATGAAATAAGCAATTCTAATACAAACCTTCAGTTTACTGTTGTTCTTTCATCCATGAAATAAGCAATTCTAATACAAACCTTCAGTTTACTGTTGTTCTTTCTATCAATTCTAATACAAACCTTCAGTTTACTGTTGTTCTTTCTATCAATTCTAATACAAACCTTCAGTTTACTGTTGTTCTTTCTATCAATTCTAATACAAACCTTCAGTTTACTGTTGTTCTTTCTATCAATTCTAATACAAACCTTCAGTTTACTGTTGTTCTTTCTATCAATTCTAATACAAACCTTCAGTTTACTGTTGTTCTTTCTATCAATTCTAATACAAACCTTCAGTTTACTGTTGTTCTTTCTATCAATTCTAATACAAACCTTCAGTTTACTGTTGTTCTTTCTATCAATTCTAATACAAACCTTCAGTTTACTGTTGTTCTTTCTATCAATTCTAATACAAACCTTCAGTTTACTGTTGTTCTTTCTATCAATTCTAATACAAACCTTCAGTTTACTGTTGTTCTTTCATCCATGAAATAAGCAATTCTAATACAAACCTTCAGTTTACTGTTGTTCTTTCTATCAATTCTAATACAAACCTTCAGTTTACTGTTGTTCTTTCTATCAATTCTAATACAAACCTTCAGTTTACTGTTGTTCTTTCTATCAATTCTAATACAAACCTTCAGTTTACTGTTGTTCTTTCTATCAATTCTAATACAAACCTTCAGTTTACTGTTGTTCTTTCTATCAATTCTAATACAAACCTTCAGTTTACTGTTGTTCTTTCTATCAATTCTAATACAAACCTTCAGTTTACTGTTGTTCTTTCTATCAATTCTAATACAAACCTTCAGTTTACTGTTGTTCTTTCTATCAATTCTAATACAAACCTTCAGTTTACTGTTGTTCTTTCTATCAATTCTAATACAAACCTTCAGTTTACTGTTTTCTTGCTGAAGGTGGGCTAGCTCATCTTTCAACATTTTATATTCATCTTGAACCTTCTTTAATAAATGATCCGTACTAGTAGCCTACAAGAAATACCGTTAATACATGTAAAACAAATTACATGATAAAACAAATTTTACCTTCAACAGAACTGCATCTAATTTATTTTCTACTTTTGTTTTGCACTCTAAAATGGTTATGATGAATATTTTCAATAATATCCAGTACTAGTAAAAACTAATGCTTCTCTATTCAGGTTCTAAAATTAGCCAAGAATATTATAAAAAAAAGACAACTGAATAGAACCCACTTGACCTATATTAGACTGGGTGGCCTCGGTTATCCAGAATAATACTGAAATTAAATACTAAAGTAAACAATATATTTGTTACATAACTCTTATTTTCTTATGGTCAAAAATAGCTTAATGTTCCCAATCCAGCAGAATTACAAAGATAACTTTTGTAAGGACTTTCACTCTTGGTGGATCAAAGTCACACCCTTTTACAGTTTTATATAAAAAATTAATTAATAACTATTATTTACGTATATCTATCAATACAACATAAAAATGTAGCTCATAATTTATTTTTTTATATTGTCCAAGTCCAAGTATTAATAAAAAAACAAACATTTAAATTTTTCTTGACTTTCTTTTTTCTGTCTTACATGATGCTCATATTTATTCACTTCCTAATTTTATAAACACGAAAAACATGCTACTACAGTTTTCAGCCAATTACACATGAACTAAATACAATTTAAAACTTATAGGAAGAGAAGATCACTTTATACACAAGTATCATCACAGTTATTAGATTTTGACACTCATAAAATATATTCTTTATGTGTTAACGTTGTATTCCTGCTCCAAATACCTAATCTTTCTTGCAATCTATTTACAAGTTAATATCATTTTTAAAGCTATTAGTATTGGTTAAAGGATGATAACTTTAGATACATTTCTTTATTCTACCCGACACTTCACCTTGTACCTTTTTCTGGGAGTTTTTGAGCATATATAAAAAACTCACCAAGGACATCAGATGAACTATAAATATAAAAAGCAGATTTACCTCAGCATAAGGTTCACTACTGCTATTCAATTTTGATTTCTACTACACAACAACAATTTGTCATAATTTGTTTTTATTCTTGCTCTAAAATACCTAACAGAAACTTTAACCTATTTATTACTTACTTATAATGCCAACAATATTTTACTTTTAGGACATTCTATTCTAGTGACAAATATATATTCTGTGTTGTAAAATTCACACTTCAAAAATTTGGAATTTACATGAATTCTTTTCAGAACACAAAAACTTGTGAAACTCAACTTTCACATAAAAATGGCTTCAAGTTTTACTTGAATTGCATTTAGTGTTATATATTTCTTGTTATCAAATATAACCTAAATGTGTAACTGAGAAACTTCCCAATTTAGCAATAACAAAACTACAGTAAAATAAACTGTTCATAACTTCAGATTGAATCTAAGGTCCACCAGCAACAGCTGACAGGCTTATACTTTGAAGCTGAACCTAGAAAACTCAGGGTTACAGTATACACATTTTTTTAATATAGGTTTAGTTAAATTGACTAAATGTACACTTATGGAACAAATGGGAAGTTTCACATATCATTTACATTTCAGTTATAGATGTATGTCATCTCCCATTTATCAAGTAACTGTAACAAGTGCCTAAAATGCATATTAATTCAGTTTAAACATCAATTTTCATTCAAAATGGAATAAACAAGTAAATGTTAACCAAAACTGAGTAAAGAAAAAAAAAACAAATTAGTTGATCTGGATTTTAAAGTACCACAATTATAAGAGTAAAAAAAATCAAATTATAAATTACATCAATTTATTTTTACCTTCAACCCCTTGTAATGACTGATAGGAATACTAATTGCTTGCACATTTAAAGTTTGGCACTGCATATCAACCTAAAAGTTAGCCATTACCGTGTTTCTTTTATCAATCTGCTCCTGTAAATGCAATTTTGATAACTTGTCATTTTAATGTATGAACAAAAAGTGTAAATTACCTCAAAGAAAAAATGAAATTGAATATACTTGTAAAAAAAATACATAAAAAAGATAGGATTTACCTAAACATACCTAATGTTAGAAGTTTGACACAAGTGACAAATCTGAATTAAAGCCTCTGGGCAACACGAAGTTATAGTATTGTATACATGCGATGAGTTTCACACATGTCTGCAGGTACTCAGAGGTAAAAAAGTAGATTATTTTTTTCAATATGACAAAAAAATCAATGGATTTGAATGTTGGGTCCAATATCTTCTGAATAAATTCTTTGTGTTTATTTCAGCACAAAGACAACAGGGTATCTGCATTCTGTTCACCACATAGATTTTAGCATTTAAAGTCTGTAAACATATCACTGACGAAATGGGGATGGTTAAAAACTTTCACTCAGAAAAATAGTTCATTGCATGTGTGTGTGTGTGTGTGTTTTCTCATGGCTGAGTCACTTCAGGTTTTCTGCTCAGTCCACAGAGGGGAATCAAACTCATAATTTTAGTGTTGTAAATCTAGACTTACTATCATCCCATCTGGGGACAATGGCTCAGTGATAACATTTACATCCAGGTGAAATCAATACATGATGATGGAAAAATACGTCTGATGTTGATTCCATACATAACAATGATCATCTGTCAGTGGATCTTCAAACCTTTAGACACTAAAACTTTTAAACCAATTAAAAGAAAAAAAAATCACAACTTTACAACAGTACCAAGATATATTAACCCTATAAGAATAAAACTTCTTGACTTCAGCCTTTACTGAAACAGTCTGAGCAAAAGATGGTTTTCATGCTAATAAATACTTCTCATCTCTCATCTTGCAGTTTTTTGGTAAAACTTTATATCTCTGGTTTTCTCTTCCCTAACACTAATTGTAGCAAAATCATCAATATGTAGTAAAATGAAAAAATGAAAACATGAACTAAAAATGAGCCATTTTATCCTCAGTACAGACTGTAGTATCCATCTGAAAGTTCTAAATTATTTGTTTGTTTTGCTTTTGAATTTCGCAAAAAAAGCTACACAAGGGCTATCTGCCATCCCTAATTTAGCAGTGTAAGACTAGAGGGAAGGCAGCTAGTCATCACCACCCACTGGCTACTCTTGGGATACTCCTTTACCAACAAATAGTGGGATTGACCATCCCATTATAATGCCCCCACAGCTGAAAGGGCAAGCATGTTTGGTCCAATGAGGATTCGAACCTGTGACCCCCAGATTAGAAGTTGAATGCTTTACCCCCACCTGGCCATGCCAAGCCTCTAAATTATTTATTTAACAGATTCAAATGTTAACCTTTTCATATCTGTTTCTTTTTTATTTTATTATCTTACTGCTATATTCATAACCAATGGAACAATAATTCTTGTATAAAAAGTAGTAAATAACATTGGGATCCATTAGCTGTTTCCTGTAGATCTCAAATACAATGCTAGCCAGTGTGATGTTTTATAGTATGATGAAGCTTGTGAGATTTTAAAAGATTTTAGCTTAAAGAGGATTGTTAGGCTATGGTGAACAATTTAATATTATTTTACATCTTAGTTACTTTTGATAAAAAATACATAATAAATGAGTAATATGTATCAAAGATTTTTTTTAGTATTCACTGCATACTCAAGCACTCAGAGTAAAAAATCTTAAACATTTTTCCCTAAGCCTTGCAAAGTTTAACAAATTTGGTATTCAAAAAGTAACTCCCACAACTTTCAAATATGCATTTTAACACACACAAATATATATCAATCAGTGAAACAGAATGTCTCCAAGACACTATGTAATATATATCAGTAGAACAGATGTCTCCAAGACACTATGTAATCTTTCAAGCTTTCCTAGTAAACTAAAAACTTCCATTACAGTTCAAAAGATCAAATCTGATTAACATAATTTTCCTCAACTAACAGCTCAAGATGGTAAAAATGAATGCAGAATTGTAAGAAAGGAAAATCTACTCTGTTAGTTACAAACATGTCCATAAGCCATGTAAAGCTTAACAGATATATAGATTCTAAGAAAATGAGGAAAGTACAAGTTTCAAATTTTAGATTCCTGCTCATGGTTATGTACAGATTGTCCTTTTAATTGGATGTATACTTCTGCAGACTATTTTAGGTGCAAGAAAATTTAAAAGGACAGAAACTAGAGCTCACGATACAGAAAATGAAGAATGATATTATTTTAATATTTAAATGATGATATTAAAACTTATATAACATATAAATTATAAGCCATGTTTTAATGCTAAGTTTATTAAAAGACATTGACAAAATGTTTAAATTTTGAAAGATCATGACATACTCACCTTCACTCAGCCATACAGAAAGATTTAGACAAAGAAACTCAATAATGAACAGAAAACCAAACTTAAGATTAATACATTAGTAGAGCTTATTCTATTATTGAAGTTAGTAAAGCAATAGTCAAAAACGTTAAATTCATGAAAACTTCTTGTCTAAGGGACCAAATGTCAGTAAAATCTAAAGGTATATAATAATGGTTAATATACACATGTATGTGTTTAGGTTTAAAGTTAGATACTCATCTCCATACATAAATAACCATTTCATTGAGCTTCCACATTCTGCTTCAGGGATTTGCATGCCACCAACCTTGTGAAAACACCCATCTAATTTTACATGTCCATGTGAATTTGCATCACTATATGACTGTGTCATGTAACAAAACCTTCAACCAACCAAAATGCAACATAACTTTATGTACAAAAACTCCCTCTATATTGAAGCTGAAGAACTTTCATTCTTCGACCAAGTAAGAAAAACAGGTGCAACAGGATAATAAAAAGAACGGGCAGGAACAGTTACAGAGGTGAATATCTATTAGAAATACATTTTCAGGTAAAAAGAAGTATTCAAAAGTAATACCTTCTCAGACAGATAGTTAGAATCCCACAACAAGATTATACAGGGACAAGTGCAAAGATTACCTGAAGATGAGCTCTTTTAGGAAGCACCCAAAGAAAGCCCATGGGGTATTACACTTAATGACAGGGGATCCATATGCGTACATCACAGGAAGACCACATCCCATGTAACTCAGAGTATACTCTTTGTCCATGTAAGAAAAGCTACAAATGTGATGCAAGGACAGATGAAATAAGTACTTGATCATCCAAGTGCTTGCAAATAAGCTGTTGGATAGCCAAAATGTGTAGCAAAGTTAGTAATTAATCAGACCATAAGTTGTGTGTTCACTTCCACCATCAGACTGGACAGGCCAAACCAATAGGTGGGAGAAAGACACTTGTGGTAAATATCAGTGCTCACCACCTCAACTGTCACTCACTACAAGCTCCATGCCAGATGCAGGAAGAGGGCACTGCATTGATATACATAGTTATAGATACTTGTATAACCTCTTATTTAACCATCCACCACTACAAGCCCTTTGCTAGCTGTAGAAGTTAGATGCACAGTTAACATCACAACTGTATAAGGACTGGTACATCTATTCATTCTACTCAACCATCCCACTCAATGAGCTCATGCCAGATCCAAGAGCAGAAATTGTAAGAGAAAGGTGCATGCGTGTTCACACACACACACACACACACAGTGATACAGTTATATGCATCCACAGTCAACTTGGAGAATGTGATGTATGTAATACCTAATAAATGTATACGAAATGAATTGCACTACACTTTAGATCTTTTCCAGCCATACTTCTCACCACAGACTGCCTGAGTAATGATTTTATATTGAGTAACTTGTATTTAATTTCATACTTTTTGAAGAGGTGGTGGATAATATAGAGAAGATGCTTAGAGAAAATGTGTTGTGTGTCACATTACAGGAGAAATCCATGATTTTTCTAAGCATTACTTCATAGAATTAAGAACTTAAAACTTGTATACTTTTAAAATTTGTATTTTTAGCAAGAGGTTTTGCTATAATAAAGTAGTTTAATAAAATTTTAAATGCAACACAAACTTAATGCCATGCACATTAAAGATACCTGGAGCAAGAGGTGATTTTAATATTGTAATAGTGAACACATTATTGTGCGAAAATGTTAGAACAAGAGAATATTTTGTCATTTATTCCATTTTATGGGGCTAATTCTTTAATGCCATTACAGAATGTAATTTCAATACTATGGTAATGCTGTAACACTTCACTGATTCCTGTTGACAACTGAATGAGCTAAGGTGAGAATACTTATTCTTTAGAACTTATAAATTTGAACTAAGGTCATGCAAATAAAGGTTTTGCTTGAATGAACATACTGATCAAACTTAAAAGTTTAAAATAACTGTCATGGTACTTCATGCAGTATCTTAACTATATAGAAAGGTATGAGCAAGAAGCAAGAATATGGTAGTATAAAAACAGTGTCAAGTTTCATTGATAACTGACAGAAAAAAAATACTCAGGTAAGTACTTTATTTCTTGCTTTTTATGTTTATTATCTATTTGTTACTATAAAATTAACTAAAATATAAAAATAGGGATTTCTTTAGGCTAGTTACGGTTAGATCACATAAAATGAATAATGATAATATTTCATGAGGCACACAACTTCAGCAACTTGGAGTAGCTTGTAAGTAAAGTAATTTAAAGTGTGATGTGAGCAGCATGCTTCCCAGGTACTTTCCAACTTATAATAGTGAAATGTGGTTCAAACGGCAATAAATTTTAATTAAAAATAGATGTAAGCTCTTATAACTTTAAAGCTAATAATTGTAAAAAAATGTAATTTCATGTTACATTTGAAGTAATTTAAGAAAGAAAAAAAACAGTTTTATATACTAATAATGTATAGAGTTAGGGCAGAGAAAATAACAGATAAAATATAAAGTTTTACTAAAAACAAACATTTGAAATGTATTTTGGAGCTTTTAGAAACTACACAAATGAAATTTCAGATTTTTGAGATGAAAAGTATTTTTAATCTCTACATGAAAAATCCCTTTGCACATGGACTATTCAAAACAAATACTCAATGTATTTGAGGACAAGACTTTTAGTTTATTAAAAATACTTTACTGAAAAATGATTTTTTGTATGTGAAAGCCTTATAATGTTTACTGAAAAACTGCCAAATTTGGGAAGATATAAAAACTATACTGACAATTAGAAGTATAAAAACTATACTGACAATTAGAAGTATGAAAACTAAACTTGTACAAAGAGGTCATGTGATCTGTCAAACTGTCAGCCTCTGGAGAGAGAATTAAAGAGGAAAGAACTAGAATGAAGCATTAACTAATGTGCATGTGCTTATTAAAGTGTAATTACTATGACTAAACATTATCTGCTACATGTATATGTTAGAGTCATGACAGATGATGAAATGTTACTGTTTATGCAATATAAGAAGAAACTATGACTAAATATATTCTGTGTACAACATGTTAAGGAATAATGCACTAGATCTAAACATTATCTAAAATGTACATCTTAACCTTTACAGTATAGGTTCAGTCATAACCATTTTGTGCTTGTTATAGTTTTCATGCTATTTCTTTTAAACTCATTTGACAGATTTTCAGAAAACATTACAATGCTTTCAAATGCAAAATATCAATGTTTTTTTAATCAAGTCTTAAAGTTTGCTAAGCAATGCTTCTCTCAGGCCATTTTTTGTGCTCACATGTTGCCTATCTAACATGCAAAGTAATTTTCATTTTAAGATTAAAAATAATTTTAATCTTCAAAGTGCCTTTGAAGACTTTACTGCATCAAAGAACATCCAATTCTTTAAAGATGGCATTTATAAATTTACAAGTGTACTGAGTCTAAAAGATAATTTCATTAAATAAATTAAACAAAAAGTTGTACTTGTTTTACATTTTCTTTCTAAAAACCTAACATTTCATATGCAACAGCCTGATACAGCTATATATTAACACCTAATTAAATAGCAAAGAATAAGGAAGAGGTAATAAATTAGACTTAAACATAACATTACTCCAACTAAACACTAGCATGCATATTTATATAGTATGCAGTAATTAAGACCAAATATTTTCTATTGTACATGTGAAAGAGTGATGAACTATAACTAAACAAAATAAACTACTTGTAAATGTTAAGGAATAAGTAACTATGACTAAACATTATACTCTACGTGGTACAAGAGTAATGAACAATTTTTTTATATATGGACTTATAATAAATGATATTTAAACAGTGGATCCTAACAAGTTACTTGTTAAGAAGTAATGAACTAAATCTATACACTAACTTCTATGTATCATATGGTAAGAAAAGGACAAGGTATAAAAGAGTGGGAGTAAATTCAACCCACAGGAAATGAGAGGTACCAAACTGACTACAAAGGGAAAAGAAAAAACCATTAAGGTTTATGTAAGGTGAGCAGGAAAAGTCAAGAGATATTCATTAAATACAAAAGTATCCTTAGAAAATTTAACGTAAAAAAAGTGCTAAAAATTGTCCTCTTTAAAGTCAGACTGAAAAAACTAGCAAAGGAAATGAGTGGAAAAGATGATAGTAGATGAACTTTGCTGCATAAGAATCCTGCAAAAAATTCACAAAGGCCATCATCAACCACAGGTAGAGAAATCAACAGAAATGATGTTAAATTTACTCCATGTGAGAAATCTCATCATCCACATAAACAGAGATAAAGTTCACATTGATCCATTACAATCATATAATGTATGTTAAAATCGAGATGAAATTTAAAATAAGAAAATGTTCTCAGAAAATTCAAAACGTCTGAATACGAAAGTTCAAGGAAAAATATGAAGATTCTCTCATGCACAAATGTAGAAATAGTATTTTACGTGGAGGTGTGTCCCACTTGTGTAGGGTTTTACTGCATCATACATCATCACATAGTAGTGCAAATTTACATATATACACATAAAATTAGGCAGGAGTTTCCACAAAGCTGGTGACATTCAAATCCATCAAGAAGAATGTGCAAATTCTAGAGGTAATAGCTATCTGTGTTTAGAGGTTGGATATTCATTTGAGAAGCTTTTACAATTTTTATTATGATGTAAATTTTTCCTAAGAGCTGGTACTCAACTTTCATTTGGCTCCAACTGTAAGACAAAAAGGATAAAATGTTTGTTCCTGTGTGTGTATGTGTGAATTAAGATAATAATACACACACACACACACACACACATATTTCTTTACATAGACAATTTTGGTTGAGATTTAGAAAGAGATTTTTAAAATGTTCACACATATTTCCTATACTCCTACAGCTCAGAATATCTTGGAACTTACACAGTTTCCTTGAAATCTACCAAACATGTTTTCTGTCAATAAAATGTGAATAATGTAGAAAATAAAACTACTTGTTGAATTGGCAATGTAAAATGGTAAAACTTGTTAACTCTCAGACAACTCTTATTGTCTCTCACATTGGGCAATATAAATTCCATGCCCCCAAAAGTGTTTACATGAATATTTTAATAAATAAGTACATGATAGTCATGGTAACTCACCTTGGGTGAAGGCTTAGGTAAGGGATCTGAAGACAGTTTTATCAATGGAGAATTTTCTTCCACATGTCCTATGTTAGGGTCTAGGTTATTCTGTAAGTGCACAAAACATTCTCTTCATGCTACAAGTACATAACAGAAGAAAAATTAACAATAAAATAGATATAATAAGATCACAAATTTAACAAACAACACAAAAAATTATAAAATTTAAAAACAGTTTAGGACTTAGGTTTAACAATAACTACTTTTTCTATTAATCCTTTCAACAAAAAGGCATTTAACAAGAAAAAGCAAATACATATATACACAATGTAAAAAAAGGTATACACTAATATGGATATACTACATAACATGCATGCACTTGTACACAAATCAGCATGAATTATAGAATGAAGGTGACAAACTTAGCTCATATTTATTAAATTTTCAAAAGATTAATATAAAGTAATTCCCATGTAAAATTTCATTGAGAATTTTAAACTTTCATAAATGTTTTTTTGAAAACATGTTGAAGTCAAATAAATTAAGCAATTACTACTCTTTGCATCTAACTTGTAATTAGATTTTCAATATGATAGTAAACCACATGAAAACAAGAAACATCATCCTTTGACATTTTCATTTAGATTTTTTTTTTCTTTACCCTTTGAAAGGTGCCTACTTATTTATTGGTACAATCTAGTATTTTTTCTTTATCTCACACCAAACTGTTACTGAATGTGGAATTTAAATTGTTCTTACCCTAATGGCAGATTGTCTGACAACAAAAAAAAGCCAAATATGAAAATAGCAGTCACATGTCACAGTGATAAACAAAATTGTTTACCATGTATTTTATTATTCATATAATTTTTTTTTACACTGTGACATGACCAACTTTTCAAAATTTGAAATAAATCATATATTTATTATTAAATAATTACTCTAAACATGCTTTTACAGCAATAATGCCTAATAATTAAAACAAAGTTTGATAGCCATGAATTAGCTCTAGAAACAATAAGATTTTAATACTTCAGACCATCCTATTTTTTCTGTTTCCTTTATATCATTAACTTACTGATCAGTAGAAGGCATATAGATTAAATACTTCTACATCTTAAACATAGGAAGCTTGATTTTCATATCAAAAATTATTAGTTTCAAACTCATATTTTAATCAAAGAATAAAACACAAAATGCTATTTTTAATATGTATTTTGGTATTCATTGTAACAGCACTTTGACCATCCAGCCTATGTACCCCTCTTGTAGTTTTATTTTATCATGCATATTATAATTTGCAATAGCAAGTATTCTAGAAGAATGCAAAAGGTATTAATGAAACTGTGCAGTACAAAAGTTAATTAACATAAAACAAATATCCATCAAATGCAAATAAAAAATAAAAAACCCAGAAGATTTTGCATAATTAATCAATCATAGTAAGCTTATTAAAGGGCAAATTTTATTAGCAGGTTGAAGCTGGAGCTATTTATTGCATACTTTCAAGTAGTTGAGAATACATTTAAGTAAGAAACTGTACAATATGTAAAATTAACATTCTCTAATTATGTTTTACAATTCAAAATTCCATAAACATTAAAAATAGCTAGTCCTACAAGTAATTATCATAGTGTACAGAATAAAGAAGAAAGCTTCAAGGACATTTGGAAGAAACTTTAAGATTTTAACATTTTTATGTAAACTTCCTACAGTTTATAAACTTTGATCATGTTTAATGAGGTAATAATGATGTTAAGATGAGAGTTAAAACCTAAAACTTCTACAATAAACATAAAAAGGTGAGACATCAGCTAATTAGAACAATCTTATTAATTTAATAAAACAAATAAATTCTTAAACCATTTTTAAGTTAAATTATGAAAGAATGAAATAATAACTTCCTGTATTACTGACCTGAGAAATTTCTTCTGAAGGAAGTTCAAAGACACACCTTAGTTTGGAATCCATAAAATTTTCTGCATTGGCATATTTCCACTATTGGAGATATGCATTACTATCAATATCATTAGATGTTAAAGAAAACCCACAATAATAGTTTCTACCAAAAACATTATCTGTTGTGAATAATATCTAACATTATATTCAAATATCAATAGAATTTTGTAATACTGAAATGCAAAACCTTGTGTACAGTTCTCAAATACAAATCAGTGCTTCTATTTTCCTCCAAAACTTAACTTCAATTAAAAAAAAATATGAAAAATGAAATTTATACACTAGTAAATCAGAAGGTATGACAGGTGTAAAATTAAGTAACATGAGCCATACCTAAAATAAATGAGTGAATACAAAGAAAAATCTTGACATGAACATAATACTAACAAAACAAATTTTTACTTTAAATTAATACAATTCAACCATAAAAGACAGTGCAGGTTTTACATATAACTGAGGACAATTTGTTATGAAAACTTTCTTTAAAGCAATAAAATGTGGCCTTTCAAGACTTCGCCTGCTCAGTCACCGTAAATAAAAAATAAAACAAAATCAACCTTTATTATTCATAACATTATCAATTTTCTTTTTTAAAACTCTTGTAGCTATGCATGATATTAATTCTATATGAATAAAAGATTAAAGAGAGAAACCATTAGAAGTTCTTAAAAGCATGATAGTTTAATCTTTTCACTGCATAATTAGATTTTAGAGTTATTCCCATAAGTTAATTCTCTATAAAGTAAGTCTTAAATGACATCCATTCTTACTTTTCAAACTTGAAATGACAGTAAAAGTTCCTTATCAGACATTAAAATTTCTTGCAAACAATTTCACATAAAGGAATTTAGATTTTCAACAAGAAAATGTGCAAATGTTGTTGTAAGGGTTTTTTAAGCATATGAGAGTAAATGTGCAAATATTGTTGCAAGAAGTTTTTAAGCATATGAAAGTAAAATAGCAACCATTTCAAGAGCTGTCAACTGTCACTGTAAGTGGAAAAATAATTTTGTCTACCATGGAGAAGAGTGGATTTCCACATTCAATAAAGGTTCAATTGTATTCAGTCAATGTTTGGAGTGAAAGGGTTAAACAAGCTGTAACTGCCTATTCAGTGATAGTTTAAATGTATCTTTATTACTTGAACAGTTATAGGTATTATGCAAACTTGATTATAACCATCTCATAACAATATTTTAAAATGTATGCAAATTTGTAAACATTTGAAGCATGCCAAGTATGAGTTACTGTACACAGGCAGACACAATAAAAGAAAAAGCCAGCAAAGCAGAAATGAGATTTTAAACTATTATTAATGAGAAGACTTACCACTGTTTCAAGATTACAGTCTCCTTCCGGTGCAATCATTGTCTGAACCATGAATTTGTGTTTAAGTTTTTCATGAGGATCATAATCAAATGGCTGAAGCATAACTGAGAACAAAAGTGGAATATTTATTTCTTATGGACTTAAAGAAATGAGCTAAATTGAATAATCATTTGCTTTTTCTGGATCAACTAACTGAATATTGTCTTTCATCACTAAGTATTGTAAGTGGTTATTTTTTTGCTTTCTGTTAAACTAGTAGTAATATTATACTAATTTAACAAGATAAAAACTGTTTTTATTAACTAGCCCAAATGATATTCTACAAAATCAGAAATACATTAACTCTTTCTCAGAGAGCTTTGTACAATATTCATGAGTTTGTTTTCAAATTTGCTCATGTTAAGTACTTATACCGTAACTTTTGATGGAGTATGCACATCTTCACAAAATTTGGTAGACTTTTAGTAAAGATTACATATTCTTTGTATATAAAATAATCAATTTTAAAAAAATGTGTGTGAAAATAAGAGTCCATTTCATTACTAGTCTGAGTACGAAGTGATTTTGTCATGATTAAAAACTATTCTTCATCTAAAAAATCTCAAATATTTGTGCAATCTCTAAACCCTTCTAAATATACTTCAAATGTTTGTTTTCAGTTATTTCATATTTTATCAGTCAGTTATTTTCTCTACCACATGTATATGGTGTCTGTCAATTTGACTTGCCTTGTAACCATCATAACAAAATTAGAAATATAAATTATGCTTTTCATCTTTTAAGAATTACTACAAATTATAACATAATACTAATGTTTCATCTAAGTAGCTTGAGTCTCAAAAAGTTATATACATATATATTTATCTTCTTTTTTTTTTTTTATTATACTGAGCTTCTAATCATGCCTTGCTAACATTACATAACTTGCATTGATGCAATAATATACAACTGACCTTTAACCTTTACAAAGTGACCCTGTTTTGGCTGCATTTTAGTGGACTAGTATTTTGTAACATTGTCACACTTCAATAACTTTTACATCATATACGTATATAGAATAATACTATTTAGAAATAAGCTATTAAATTTTTCTCAAAATAAAAAATAGAAGTAAACATTTCTCTCTTTAACTATGACCTTTGAACTTGATTGCCAATGGACGTAGGTTGCTAAGCTTTTTAACATTTCACACGTGGAGAATACAAAAAAAATTAAATTAGGTTATAAATACAGTTCAATAATCAGAAAATTAAATTACTATATCAATACCACAGAATTCCACTGTAATTTATCAAGCTTAGTAACTGAGGTTCAAAAGAATGTGATAGCCTTTTAAGACTAAAATAGCTGAGAAAACCACAATGGTTATTCACATCATGTGTGTGTGTGTGTGTGTTTAAGTAATGTTCATAAGGGACTGTTTCAGAAAATGAATAGTGAATGGGACACAGCTATGTTTTATTCAATACATAAGCCACATTTCAGCAAAATAAAGAAATAGAAGGTTCTTATTTTATATTCTAGCTTGTCAATATTGGTAATTTGAGTTCTTGATTTGTATGAAACTTCAAGCATTGTATTTTGACATCACAAACATCTAATTTGAACAAGTGTTGCATTCAATATACTTGAATGAAGATTGTTATTTAGCATGACTTACAAAAATTGGTATTTAGGTGTGTTCTTCATTTACTTCTTAAATTAACTAATGTATAATACTAATATTTGAATTATAATCTACAATTTAATATCAGACTTGACATGTCCATAAATTAGCAGTTCAATAAAACTTTAAATGCAAGTCAAGAAACATGATGACATGGTCTTTGATTCATGACCTGTCATGAAAAGATTAACACCTACAAATACTTTGTATAACACTAATTTTCAAGCACGAAATAATAACCAAGATAATTAAAACTATATAAAATAGCAAACACAGGAAAGTAGTTTCAGACATTTAATCTACATAAATACCTCAAAGCTCCTCTATACCACAATAAATTCATAATAACAATGCACAAGTTAGTACCTGTTTTCCAAAGATAAACTTTCAATAACACTATGTGAATGGTGAAAATATCAATCTAAAACATTAACTACCAGTCAGATCATAAAACAACTTATTTCTGTTTAATACTACATGAGTACCTATTAATAAAGAAAACAGTTAATGGTGAAAGGATCAAATGATAAAAATGATCAAGTTGAACTATAAATAACATTATACACTTTCTCCTTTTTTTTTTTAATTTTTGGCTAAATAACCCAGAAATGTAACATGCATATTAAATGTAATATAAATAAGCTTTTTAAACACAGATCCACATTCTACATCTTTAAAATGTAAATAGAAGATATGGACTACAAGGAACCATTAGATTCTTTAACTTAAAGGCTGTCATTGAAAATGATTTCCTAAACTAATCTTACACATGTCATTTTACAACAAACTTAGAAATATAAGTACACTAAACCCTTGTTCTTTCTACCATCCAGCTAACAAGTTGTTCATAACAAAAAGTGGAACAATTAGTATAGAAAGATTTTTTGGTAAATCTATGCTGACTTTATTTTATATTTTACTCAATTTTGTAAAGCTTATATTATCAAACTCTAAGATTTTTCATATTACAGAAAACTAATTGGCTATAATTTTCAAACAACTCTTAGTACCCCACATGTAAAATTATCAACTCTAATCCTCAAATTCAGACACCAACCCATGATCAACAGATCTATAAAAAATGAAAGAGCATGACAGAATATTTGATCTTTGATTTTTTAAAATACTAAGGGAATAAAAATATCCTTCTGTTGTCCTTGAGATTTATCTTTTTGATTTCTTAATCTTCCTACTTATTACCAAGGGATTAATATACATATAATTCAAATCAAACCCAATATTTATCACAAAATGTTCAGAATACAGAATATTGCTAATATATTCTCTTTATAAACAGGAGAGCATTTAAATGTTTAGTCATATCACAAATTTCAGCAAAAGGTTTGCCATCAGTTTCAGTCTGATAAACCAATAGTCAAAGCTGATGTTCATTTACCAAATTACCACCAAATGACGTACAATATTTTCACTTTATCATGCACATATATAGCCAGTTATGAGCTTTTCAAATATGGACTCAGCCCCTTTGACCAACCACAAACATTTTCACTTGAATATTGTTTTAACATAAAAAATTTCTAATACAGCATGTATATCTTCACAAAATTTGGCAGAGTTTTAGTACACATTACAGATGACTTGTTTACAAAAATCAGTTTTCTAAGAAAGTAATTTTACTAAAATATTTCTTGATGAATATATTTTTATCAGTACAAATACAAAGTGATTTTCACGTTAAAAGTACTTTTCTTCACCTTGAAAATCTCAAATGTCATTTCAATAATCTCTAAAACCTCTTAAATACACTTCAAATGTTATTTTTCAGTACACTTTCTATTTTCTATTATTTTCTCTTCCCCAACTCTATACAAGGTTGGTCAATTTGATGAAACTCTTAAATAACAATAAAAAATCAAAATAAATCTAAACTACCCTTTTTTCTTTCAAAAATGACTTCAAACTGTAACATGAAGCTACATTTGTGTATCCTGAGTAGCTTTAAACTCATAAATATATACATCTATTGATACTTAAATTTTATTGTTTTACTGCGCTTTGAATCGTGTAACTATTATTCACACCATTATAAGAAAAAGCAACTCACTATGGCTCATGTAGCTACCAATGAGAGCATTAAGTAAAATGGTGTTAGGGATGTTCTGCTTTAGAGCAGGCCAAAGAAATAAAGTATAAATATATATATATAAAATTATACTTAAGTGTTTAAGTAAAAATAAAGGCAACACCTGAAGATTGGTTGAAAAACAGATGTTAAGCTAATCAATTTATACAAACAGGTAGTTCACACGACATGAAAGAAAGAAATAAAAAATAAAAACTTTTTTGGACAACACAAACAGAACCAATGATCTGAGATAACCGATTCCAAGATCTAGACTGATTCCACAAGGTTAAATAGTGTTTATGTTAGCAATCCAATAATTTTATTTTACAGTTATCAACTTTAGTTTACAATCTTGTTTCAATGCTGATGAGAATAACATTGTTAATGAAATGCCCAAGCTGGATAAAGTTTTAAACAACAGGGAAATATTTTGAGGAGTTAATAGAAGATTTGTGGTTGTTGAAACATTCTCTAAGAGTTATGTTCAACATATTGACTTTTTTGGACTTGATTGGACTTTTTATATATATATATATATACAGTTTTGTGAAAGACTATAGATGTGTCCATTTCATGCACACATAATAAACTGATCAAATAAATAGGAAAAAAATATTTTAATAACAAGTAGGAATCCTTAATTATTTATATAATTGATGTAAAAAGAAATACTTAAAAACAATTTTAATAAGATCTATCCAACTAGTATCACTTGACTTGTTTGTTTACATTTTATTTCAGCAATTATTTTGTATTGAATACTTCATAGAAATTAACATTTTTCTGTAAAAACATATAACTATTGACAAATCCTGAAAGAGAGGACATGATAAGTGTGTATGACAAGAGGGGTGTGATTTTATATTTGATGTTTCTGTAACCAATCTCAATTAAAGGCTAATAGAAAACACTATAATGAGTAATGCATGTTAAATTTTGTACTTCTTGGAGGGGTGGTAAATAAATTGGAGAAGGTGGAATGTTTAGAGAAAAAGTCACATTTCTAACACTAGTGCAAATTCAGGATTTTTTAAAATATTGTTCTATAAAATTAAGAACTGGTAACTTGTATATTTCTGAAACGTAGAATCTTAGCTACAGTTTTGTGATATGCTAATTGGTATAGCATGTAAAAAAAGCAGTTTAAATTTTGAATGTAACTCACTGAAAACCTCATGATATAAACAGTAAAGAGTGTCCACAGCAAGAGGGGTAAATTACTGTTGAAGTCATTTGACATTTTATACTTCAAAAAGCAAACAAAACCACACTTCAAGGAGAGTGATGAAATATTATCAAAACAAAAGTGAAAAGCAGATTAATTTTCTTGAAACTATTTTGATTATCAAATGTCATCATGTATAGTACAACTAAATATTAGGGTTTGAAGCTGAATAAAAAAGTGTTATTTAGAATAAAAACAAACTATTTACTTATTTTTATTTAATAGACATCTTTACAAAGAGGAGACTTTTAGTACTTGATTTAATTGCTATAATGTTAAAATAATGAATGTTAAAAGATGCTAAGCAATATTTAGTAGTTGCTAATGAAATCCACCAAACTACTTTGTCCTCTGCAAATGAAGCCAATATTTGTGCAAGTCATGACACCTTTGACAAATTCTTGTACACTTTTCACTTTCCGATTTCATACTGATGCCATAGTAACACAGAAATGTAATAGATGTTTCTTACATGTAACATCCTATAACAAACACCAGTGGAAAATGTCAAAAAGACTCTAGTACAGGCCTTTTTAAAAATTAAGGGCAAATCAGATCATTTTACAAGAACTGTCAATAAACACACTAGTGGTTTTTCTATGGATATGATTGCACAGCAATTAAAGTAGTATAATACTGTTTACAAATTGTGCAAGAAAAACTTGTGAAAGGGCAACAAATTGACAAACGTTGTTTTTATCCAGTACTTTGAGTGTCATTTAATTTTGCATTTTCTTATATTAATTCCTTTGCCTTGAAACAAAATATTTTGCCCCAGGATTAAGAGAAATTGCACTTGGTTAACCAAGATCCTGAGCTGGCAAGAAGCAGCAGTTTGTCCCAGACCATTCCATAAGAATTTTAATCATTTGAACATGCTGTGTGTAATTGATTATACATGTATACTGAACTAACATCTGGATTACCATTTGCTTCATTTTCTCTACAAAATTTGACTTCTTGAAAGACTTTAAATATAACTTATTTCTGCTATATAATTCTAAGAACTTAAGAAACAAAGTAAAAAGAAATGTACAATATGTCAGCCACATTATACATACATATACAATACCAACAAGGCCTTTTGGCCAATACGAGGGGTCATCAGAACTTTTGAGATATGATAGATATATAATGAAACAAAGTTTTCTAAAGCAACTTTTTGATATACTTTCTGAAGTCAGTATAAAAATTGCATTATTTTTTAAAGCAGTGAAAATATCATATAAAGTATAAACTCTTCCTTAATTACAGAAAACTTACCTGATACAGTGATTTGCTGTTTGGGTTCTATAATTCCACTGTTTGGTCTCACACAATATCTCTTTGGTGTAGTAGTTTTTATTTTAAAACATACTCTCCATTCTGATGGATTGTACAAAGATAGATTTGAAGTAATAACATCTGTGAAGGGTCCTGAAGTTAAAAAAAAAAAAACCATATAAATAATGTAGATATATATTTCAGTAACATATTTCAAATAAAGTAGCACTTGTACTTTTCAGGATAAAATTAGAAATCATGTTTCACTTTTTACAAATGACAATTATATACTGTCCTTAACATACATGTGAACAACAATTACTGCTTATACATCTAAAAAAAATTCTTTCATAGCCATAGGCACAATTGATGCAAAGGACACATCTTGCTCACACTACATAGTACTAAAACTTATTTCTCAATTTAATTATCTATTCATTATATACCCCAGAAGTCACAAAATATATAAATTTGAAAGGATAACTCTTATGCCAAAGATACAGAAACTACTCCCTTCACACACAATAAATCTTATGATTTTCAATGTATTTGGACACACCACTGTAATATAAGAACAACTTAAATGCAGTGGTAAATTACGTCGGAAATGTACATTATGTAACACTATAATGTCAAATAATAATACAACATTTTTATTATATTAGACAACAGTAGGGTCATTCCATGTCAAATCATCCAGATTTTGGAAAATATTCCAGGTAACCCACTCAGAATGCCTTGAAATATTCACGTGCTCATCTACCCATATAATGAAAAATTGCCAAAGATTAGATAAATATATCTAATAATTTCTGATTTACAGCCCTGTAAAATTTAATTTATATTTATTTTTGTCAAATTCATTTTTGGGCAACTTTGGCTGCTTAAAGCTGCAAGTGTAATGGTGGTAGAAGGCTGAAATGTGCTACACTGACTGAATTAATCTCATGGAATTCAAAATGGTCTCAAACCAAGTTTATCTCTCTTAGGATTTTCATAGTGAGACTGTAAAATCACCTAAAATCCCAAAATCATGAAGAACATTAGTTTATTTAATAAGCCATTGCTCTAAGACTTAATATGATACAAAGCTGATTTTTTTTTTCAAATTTCCTATAGCATATTAGTTGATAAGTCAGCAATTGTTGTAATTAAAAGTCTGTTAGATCTCCTGTAAAAAAATTGAGTTGCATGCAACTTTTTATGATTTAGCTAAAAATAGTCCTACTTCAGGCCACAGTTTGACCACTTCACCAGTTATTTAGCCTTTTCAGGTTTTTACCATATATTACATATCTGAATATGATCTACAAAACACATCAAGATGGTGTTCAACCTACTTTTTGAGTTATTTTTTAAAGTATCCTCTGACCATACATTTTTTTACTTGAAAAAAAAAAAAACTTCAAGTGTTACTGTGTGCAAATATATCCATACAATTTTGAAAAATACCTGTCAATTTTATGAATGCCACTGAAATATTCTAACCAGCCTTTCACAATGTTAAATAATGTAGTTCTAAGAAACAAGAAAGAATTAATTCATTTCTGAACAAGTTTATTGGCATAACTAGTTAGATCACATGGCAATGCAAATATATTATGTATGCATTACAGTTATGCAGATATGGCTGAATTTAAGATTCATAATATAATAAACACAAAGGTAAATCAGACACAAAGAGCACAGTGCTACAACAGGAGATAACTGAAAAAGATTATAGTCACACCAAACTGAAATAATTGTAACAATGAAATGTTTCATAAACTGCTTTGGCGATAAATTAGCCTTAACAACATCAAATAAACATTGCTTTGTTCAGACAGCTTGAATAAATTTCAGAAATTTGAGTTTGATTATGTTGAGATCACAATGAGACTTAGAACACAGTGGCGAGCACCACTGCCTTGCATGATAGGTGCACTTATCAAAGAATATGTTGTAAAGGAATCCAGCTTTCATCTTTACTATCCATGCAAGGCCATGAGAACAGTTCGTTTCTTGATTTCTTCATAAATGATACTAATGCATTGGAATGTTCATCTGATCTATCTTTCATGTTTTCCACATACCATTCATGATTGTTTATACATGCCACATATTTCCCTGGCTGATAATTGTCATTGCTATCATTAGACCCTACTTGAGCTGCTGCAGCATCTCTTTCACTGCTACTACCAACAAGATGTTGTAAGAAAAAAAGTCACTCGTCATACAGTATATGACAATTAATTAAATTAATACTGCAGATGTATTGTTTATGTGAAGTTAAACTAATATCAGTTTGCTGAAGAATAGGCAAAATACTTTTGGTACTTTTCCTCATTGAGCTTTATTGCATTTATATATTCAGTTGAAGTGAACGTTTTTACCAGAAGTGAATTTTTGTGTAAAACACTGAGTAATACTGAAGCAATCAATAGGACCATGGTTTCCTACACTGACTGCAGAAGTAAGATTTCAACATTCCCAAACAACCAATGTTTTTTTTACAAATATGTAATTGAAATAAATCAATTATTTTATTTAGGCCACCTATTAATTTATTATTTTTCACAATCTTAATTTTTTTGAAGGTCATTATCAGAGATGTAAGAATATATGGTAAAGGCTGGTTAGAATATTTCAATTGGATTCATAATTTTATTCAAAATTGTATGGATATATTTGCACACAGTAACACCTGAATTGAAGGTTTTTTCTTCAAGTAAAAAAAGTATGGTCAGAGAATACTTTAAACAATTAGAACTCAAAAAGTAGGTTGAACACCATTTTGATTTGTTTTGTAGATCATATTCAGAGATGTAAGAATATATGGAAAAATATTAAAAGGCTGAATAACTGGTGACATGGTCAAACTGTGGCCTGAAGTAGGGCTATTTTTAGCTAAATCACAAAAAGTTGCATGCAACTAACTTTTTTTTTTTACAGGAGATCTAATAGACTTTTAATTACAACAATTGCTGACTTGTTGACTAATATGCTATAGGAAATTTGAAAAAAGAATTCAGCTTTGTATCATATTAAGTCTTAGAACTATGTCTTATTAAATAAATCAATGTTTTTTACGATTTTGGATTTTCAGGTGATTTTACAGCCTCACTATGAAAATCCTAAGAGAGATAAATTTGGTTTGAGACCATTTTTGAATTCTGCGAGATTAATTCAGTCAGTGTTGCACATTTCAGCCTTCTACCACCATTACTCTTGCAGCTTTAAGCAGCCAAAGTCACCCAAAAATGAATTCACCAAAAATAAAACAAAAGTAATCAAATTTTACACGGCTGTAAATCAGAAACTATTAGATATATTGATCTAATCTTTGGGAATTTTTCATTATATGGGTAGATAAGCACATTTGAATTTTTTTAAGGCATTCTGTGAGGGTCACCTGTAGCCCCTTTAATGATTTGACACAGAATGACTCAGTAGAGGTGCCAATTATTTTAGCCTGCAGACTTAGCTTATGGCTTATAGAATGAACTTTGTTTTATTAATGTTTTGCATATCTGTACAAGACCTAATCAAATGTTTTCTTCTCCACTGTAGATTTATAAAATTTTTTTTTTTACTACATTACTACATATATATTGACAGGATTTAAAAAGGAACTAAACTTTTACATGCAAAGGACGAAGCTAATATCAGTTTTCAATAAATTAACAAAAATATTTTGTTAGGGCTGGAAGTAATTGAGTTAATAATAATAACGATCATGCTTTATTAATTTGCAGATTTTAGCCTTTAGCTTGTGCACATGAACAATTGAAAGTGAAGAAAACAAAAAAGTGCAGATAGCAGTATTATAGATACAAGTAATTCTTTCGTATGGCATATGAATAAAGTAGTCTGGTGAGTTAATAATTTAATTATGATACCCATATACAGAAACTACTCTCTCCACACACACATATATATACACACACACACACACAATGAATCTCAATTAACATTTTCAATGTAATTGTACACACCACTGTAATATAAAAACAAGTTAAAGGCTGTGGTAAATTACATTGAAAATGTACATTATTTAATACTATAACATCAAATAATACAAAAACATTTTTATTATCAATAAAAGTGTTAATACCCACATCAACCATTCCAAGATACATTTTTTATTTCAAGTGGGTTTCTTATCATCGCAAATGACAATAATATGTGGGCAATTATGACTTGAGAGTTAAAAAGGTCACATAGTCGTGAATAAGTCCCAGATAAAACAAAATGGTGTATTAAAAAACTGTGGCCAATGTATAGCCTAGCCAGGATAACTTCTCTCTTTTTATCTTTACAGAAACAAGATGGCCAAAGAACAAAAGAAGATTTAAACATTGTTCCTTTTTCTCCTCCACCCACTTCAAGCAAGATTGATAGCAAGAGGGGTGGGAACCACTAAAATTAACAGTAAGACTCCAATTTGCATTCACAGGCATCATGGTCTTGCTGCCACAACAAGCACACATCACAGAACCATTACAAGATGCTTTCAAATGATCAAAGCACTGACATTGGAAACATTTGAAAGGGTAGGGAATTCATTATCATATCTTACAGTTCAGATAATCTACCTTCACAGCAGCAGGTGGATGTGGTAAGGTAAATATCAAAATAAGAACATTGGTAGGCAGCATAATTTCATCTTTATGAACAGAGATACATTGCACTGCAGAAACTCCTTTGGTTGGAGAAACCAGCAAGGGTCTCCTTCAATTTCCTCTCAACAATAACTCCTCATGAAGAATTCAATGTAGAGTGGGAAGTAACCTCAATCAGTATGTCCCTAATGGGTTTTGAATTCAAGAGGATTTCACTGCATTTCGGAGTAGATGTTTCAAACGAGATATCCCCAAATCATAGTATCTTCACTGACTTTGGAGAGCTAACAAGTCTCTCTAATCCCTTATGAATAAAAAAAGTTTGTCTGGCAAAGAATTCATAATAACAAAATAAAGGTGCAGAACGTGGTTCAGAATCTTCAAGATATAGTACTTCACCAGTCAGCCATTTTAGATTCATAATGAAAGAAGAAAGATTCAGTACCCACTGACTACTGGATCCTACAAGGGGATGCACTACAATGCCAAACAAGAACACTGCAGCAATACAAGGGTTGCTTGAGCACTATACTCATACAACAGTATCAGACACAATGTCCACAACACCCACTGAGAATACTTAATTCTGCTCAATAGGACCAGCTAACTGTCCCTTGAGGGGGGGAAGAGGGTAAGGCCACCCATCTGCAAGAATTCTAAAAGTAACGGTAACAGGATTTCTTTAAATACGTTAAGGATAAGTAGAATGTTAGAATAAAAGCAGAATTTTAGAAGGGTGGCAAAGGAGGAAAACCCTTTTCTAATAAATATAACAAGCTAGGTTATTCAATTCAACTTTGTAATAGTGAAGATTTAATTAAGTAATATTCCTCATCCTAAACAGCTGGTAGAAAAATGATCAAACCAGGTGATTACCTGGATTACATTAATTCGAGTTTGTTAAGAAAGCAGCATGAAACAAAGACTCCTAGGCCTGATAATATTTCCCAAAGGATTCTGAAGGAGGCTGAAGACTGGACGTGCGAGTGATTTGCTACTATTTTTTAAAAGTCATTCAATAGTGGACAGGTGCCAGAATATTGGAAGTAGACTGGTGTTTCTCTTTTTTTTCAGAGGCAACAATGAAAACTGTCACAGCAGTTACATGCCTATTAGTCTTACACCAGTGGTTGGTAAATATAAAATATAGGGTTTCCTAAGTCATTTAACAAAGTTTGAAAAATCAAGTTTTTTTTGTTTTTTTAAAGTAGTTACTATTAATTTAAATGAAAGTAAAATTGCAGATTTGGTGTATACATATTTTCAAAAGTTTTTGAAAAAGTGGCTTAAAAAGCTTATTAAAATTTTCTCTACAAGTCCCTTGATGGAAGAAAGAAGTTTGTTTATACAAAAAGTTCAATCAAACTGAACTAACAGTACAAGGGATATCTCAAAGTTCTATAACAGGACTTTTGTTCTTTTCAATTGACAGCAATGACAATGATGAAGGAACAACCAATATATTAATGAAATTTGCTAGTGATATTAACATTTGGGGTATTGCTAACTATGAGGAGAATGCTGTAGAAAAGAACTAAGATTACTTGGCAAGTTAAGTGAATAAATGACAAACAGTTTTAAATTATAAGTGTGAGGAAATGCATGTGGATTAACATTAATTTATTCTAGTTATATGTATAATTTTGATGAAAGAAACCTTAACAGCATTTAGGAAGAAAATCTGTGTGTTCTGGTTGATCAGACTCTTAAAAAATCCAAGTAGTATGCTGGTGCTAATGGTAGCTCAAATATGATTTTAGATTGTATCTACAAAAATAGAGAGATCATAATTTCTCTTGATAGGTTACCAGTTACACCACATTTGGAGTACTGTGTTCATTCTTGAGCTCCTTACCTTAGGAAAGACATTGAATTGCTTTCCTCATCTAAGTTTTATTTTTCTAAGAGGGCAGATAGCCATTGAAATAGGTTCACTTCAGATTTGGTGGATACGATAAATTTAAAAAGATTTCGTGGGGAGGCTTGATAAATATTTGAATGGTAAGTGATTTTTTGTGTGTTTGCAGATTGGTTAGCCTAGAAGGAAGTTAAATTTCAATAATATTCCATTAATCAGTGATTTGGTAGAAACTGTATAATAAGGTATTTATTTCCCGATAACTTTTCTAAAGATTTATAAAAGCAGCTTATGAAATCATTTAGTGAAATATGTCTTAAAAGAAAGCCAATGTGGATTCACCAAAAAAAGAATATTCTTTTACTAACCTCTCACCTTTTTTCAAGAATGTTACTGATCATCTGGACAATCTAAATAATGTGAACTTGATGTATTTACTAAAGTGCTTAAGATACCATGCAAAAGATTAGCTAAGAAAAAAATCACCATTATTATTTGTGGTCTGTCTCAAGAATCAGTGCTTAAACTCATTTGATATACACAGCTGTTTCTTTCACATTTAATATGAAATAATTATTGAGTTTATGTTTATGAGATTTAAAGTTTTTAAGAAATGATTGTTATGTTTACTTATGTAATTGTTTATGAATCATTTATGTAGTTCAGATGTTGTGAAATGACATTACATGAGCCTTCTCTTTTTGTTGCTCTAAGTTATTATTACATCATAACATCTTGTGATTTGTTAAAAAGTTATTGCAAGTAAGACAAAGTCAAATAGATCTAAACTGTGTCTGTATGCTAGGCCATAAAGAGTGTATAGTGGCAACTTTTAAAGTGCAATAATCACAGGCTGTATTGTAATAACAGAGTAAAGAATAGTTTGTCTTGTCAATTGTGTTCTAAAGCAACTGAACAAATCTGTGGACTTTTAACATAAAAGATAAATGTTCAAAATTCTGGATACAGCTATGGTAACTCATGCAGTAGCATAAGTGAATTTATCCCTAACTGTGCCATGATAACACAGTAGAGAAGAAGAATTTGTCTTTTCAATTCAATTGGATTCTAAAGTAACTTAACTAGCTTGTTGGATGGACTCTTCTGGACACAATTGTGGTAATTAACAATGCAACAAACCCTTGTATATACATTTGGCTTGTTTTTTAATATAATACTTTGAAACAAGTGGATTATTTGCTGTACATTTATTTTTAAAATTTAACATCAACCAGCCACAATATCTACTGTAAACCATTGTCCCATACACATGCAAAAACCTGACAGTGCCTTTTCCTTATTTACATAAATGACATTGATAGGGGTGTAATTAGTAAATGAGTACAGTATGCTAATCACATTTTAAACTTTAAAATTTTTTGCTAAATTTAAAATGCTAAAGTATTACAGAACTAGTTGGATCAGTTGGCAATATGGAAAAATTACCTTTAATTATAGTAAAGCAAAGTAATGAAACTAGGTTGTAATTTGAATCACACATTTGATACAGATGGAAACTCACTAACTACAGTGATTGAATGAAAGTACTAGGCATGACATGAGAGCACAAACAAGGGATTCCTTAACCCATTGTGGTTGTTCTATTAATTTCAACAAAACTATCTGAACATGTTCAACCATAATGTTTTTGTTTTATTAATATCCATCAAACCTTCACTTGAAATCTCCCTATTTTGTTGTATCTACCATGTTTGAAGGCAATCCATTCCATAGGTCAAACCCCCTGTTTGAGAGAGAAAAATTGCTTTATTTGAAATTATTTCTATCTTATCAAATATGAAATTATGTAATTTAAAGATTAAAAAATACATCTATTACCTTTATAGTTTTGAACATTTCAATCATATCCTTTTCCTTTTCTAAAGAACAACTCATCCTCATAAAACAGCAACTTCATTCCAGAAATCACTGAAGTAGCCCTCCTTTAAACCAAAACAACTCAGTGACCTTATTAGTAAGATTGGACACAATACTTAAAGAAAACATAGCCAAAGATCAATGCTAATAAATGATAACCTCTTTTATGTTCAATATTTTAGTAGAAAACTCAAAATCTCAATTGCTTTCTCTGTGAAAACAAACTTTCCTTGAAAGGCTTAGGAGACTAATTAACCAAAATATCAACATCAATTCTTCTACAAACACTAATGATATTATTCCCACCAAAATAGTAACTTGTTTAAACCACACGTACTGCTGGAGGGTCCACAAAAGTGTTCTATTTCAAGAGTAAATAAAACCAAAATTAAGATGAACAAATATTTTTATTTTTCACTTTTGAAGTCCATACTTCATGCTGTGTTGCAACCTGCAGAATGCATGATTCATGGCATGCACATTTTCCTGACATCATGACAGAAGATGCAGCATTAAGTGTCCCTTATATGTTTAGTGTAAACTGAGCAACTGACACAACACACTACTGTAGTGGTGCAAATGGTTAGGTGATCTTTCCACACAACTTTCAGCCTTCTTTTCAGGAAATTAAAACAGCTCACATACACTTTGTACTTAGCATAATTAAATACATTTTACAATTTATTTACTCAATTCACTAAATGTTGCAAGTCCCTTTGTAAAACAACTGCACACAACTTTAATATCACCAGCAAACTTAAATCAATTTCTTTTTCCATTCCCTTGTCAATTTATATTTAAAAAATGAGAATGGATGCTAACATAGAGTTCTAAGATAACATGCAATTCCAAATGAATTTTACTGAACTTCATTTATTACAATCTGAACTTTCTCTAATGTAATCATCATCTAAGCTTACTTGTCATATCCACAATGATAATCTTCCTTACAATGCTATTATGTGGCACTTTGTCAAAAGCCTTTTGAATATCCAGATATACCAAATATGCAAATTTCAACAGTAATGGATAAACTACTCAAACCACTGAAGATATGCTGTGTTGCTAGTAGTAGTATAATAGAACTAATAAATTTAACAGCATTTAACAGTAGTTTAACAAAGAAACTAATAACTCCCTGGAAAAGAAAATATTTAAATTTGTTCTTTTCTCAGGACAAAATGTACAAGAACAAGCCTTAAGAACCAAATGGTCCCTTGTTCTTCATGGTTATGATCACACCATTTAAAGATATTTTTAAAAGACAAATTAGTCTTTATTAATATTATAGTAGTTTCTCTATTTTGAAAATTATTGGTGAATATGCTTTTTTACCTTGAGCTATCTCGGAGCTAATCGTAGTAGTAAGAACAGGTTAGTATGCAAAATATAATGCTACAACGATTTAAATTTCGAACTTCCAGATCCTACAAAATACGTACTGTAGTGTAGACGTATATGGTTAACATTCAATTTACATAGAGTCAATTACACAACTGAAACTTAAAGGCCTACAATTAAGTGACTCGCACAATTAAAATACAAGGGATCTTTGCGACAAACGTTTTAGTCATTAAAACGTAAAAGTAATAATAATAGTGTAGATAATCGTACTCCTGAAAAATGTAATAACTTTTTTAACCGATTTAAACTGCTATTACTATTAGTACTAATGGTAGCACTATAATTAACGAATACCAGTAGTTTCATTCTGACATTATAGCAAATTTAAATAGTTTTACGGCTACGCTACAACTTTACGACTAGCCTTACCCTTGAAATGTAGCTCTGAGGGAGGTTCCAATTGTAAAATTTGCTGTCGCTTTGACATTATTTATTCGTAAAAGTACAATGTACATATACCAAACGAACTTTTAAGGTGACAGATTCTCCACTAAATTATGAAATAAAAAACTATTCTTTGTATTTCTGAGCAACTGAGATAAGGAAAATTATGATTGCATTCCTACTAAATCAATAAATTTCACAAGTTTACGGAAACGCCTAACACTAAGAGCATTAAACCGCAACTGAATAAACAACGCATGCTCGGTTGCTTGTAGATGTTGGTTTTTAATTAACAATCATTAAGACAACTGTGGTAGAACCACTATTTAGGGTACATTTTCCTGAAACACCAAAACTGTATTTTAACCATAGCAAACACGAAGTGTCCATACATGTTAATGTCCTCCAGGTATTAAGTGAAAAAAAATGATATAATGAAATATTTACTAATACTACATTTACAAAAATATTTAATAAAAATTTTCCATTACAGCTTTCAGACTAAAGCAATGATCAATCGCTAAAAAGTAAGTCTACTAATAATTTTAGTTTTTATATTTTATAATCCCTAAGTAATAATTCCGGAAGGGATTCCGATTTAAATGCTCTAACAATACACTATACAGAGATTTAGGGTGGTGTGGTATTTTCCGTTTCAAGAATTTTTCTCAAAATAAATAATGGGTACGGCCCACTAAACAGAATATGTCTTTAAACAGCCGTAAACCCTAACTGTATTTGTCATCAAGAAAGGGATTTTACACAAAATGAACAACAATCTTTAATTACATAACACAATCAAAGACAAGCACAATGCAAAAATGATGTGTGTTTGTGTGTTTTTCTTATAGCAAAGCCACATAGGGCTATCTGCTCAGCCTACCAAGGGGAATCGAACCCCTGATTTTAGCGTTGTAAATCCGGAGACATACTGCTGTACTAGCGGGGGGCTCAAAAATGATATAACGACAGGTGTTTGTAACAAGTGTGTGGAACTACGAAGATCAGGTACAGGTTACTTCTAACTTTTGTTGATATATGAAAACAAAATATGACAATTATTTACTCAAAAGAAATGCGAAACATAATTTGAATAATTTTCATTTAATATTTAACAAATGCTTTTATAGCTTTTTGTTTTTTTGTGTATAAAAAGAAGTTGCGAAATTTAACAAGTGCAAAAACATAAATAGTCTATATATGTGGCTTTGGCGAAATGGTTTACCTGTCCACTTCTGATTGGCTGAGCCAAGCGAGAGATAACGTAAAACAAATCTGTATTGGTTCTCTCTCACCATCTGAGTGTGAGTTCAACACGAAGGAGAAAATTAAAATTAAAAATCATTAAACACATAAGCTCAGGGTCGTTACAAAATTCGTTGATAAGAAAGGTAAATGTCTATTTTGGGACACCCGAGTGAAGTCATTTATTTTTCCTGCATAAAAATCCACCAGTATGACAGCGATAAGTTTTCGGATTTACAACGCTAAAATCGGGGGTTCGTTCTCATCGATTGACACAGTAGATAGCCCGATGTGGCTTTGTTATCACTAAATACACACACACATATTTACATAAAAATACAATGAATAAAAAATTATTGAATCTTATCTAATGTGTAGCTAAGTTAAGAAAGTCATGTTATTTACTTGAGTAACTCTCTGCATTCAAACTGAACTGAGAAATTTGGATTGAATATGCCTTTGCATTTATAGCACCAAATGGTTGATTAGTTCAAACAACAGTTATACAGAGAAACAAAATATACATGTCCAAGTAAACAACTGCCAAGCAAGCTTCCCTTGGAGTATTAGGGATGTAGCCAATCTGAAGTACAGTTGACGTTAGAAGATGGAATCATACAGTGCTTGGTTATCTCTGGTAATGGTTATCACCATCAAGAAAAGGATACTCTTGTTCTGCATTCACCTTAGATGGGTTGGTTCGTTGGTTTGGTGTTTTATGGCACAAAGCAGCTAGGATATCTGCACCAAACATCCGGTAAAAAGTTAGAATTAAAGTAAATATACTAAAATTCATAAAAGGAAATTAAGGTAAAACAAAATAAAGTTAAAGTAAATAGCATTAGAACCAATGTTTACATCTAGTCTACAGCAGTAAGAGAAAAACTACAGTAATACAAGTTGTAAAGGACTTTCTGTAGCATAATTATTATTATCATAACTCACCAGGATGACTAACAGGTAGTTCAAAAAACATCGTTAGACACCTGAAGTTGTCCTTTCCAATCCTGGTTTCGAGTTATTTGACGTTACGTCCATTTTCTAATTTCAAATCGATCTAGATGGGCTTTGATTCTTAAAAGGGAATCACATTAAAAAAGGTCTAATGTATAAATTAAAAAATTAAATGGCATTAAAAAGATTAATGGGCTTTAAAAAACTAAAAACATTTCAAAGGTGGAAAATGTCACCATCACCAATAACACTTTCTAACGTTATAAATAAACCTTGGAACAGAACATGTTTAAAATGGTGCCGTCGTTGAGAGTCATAATGACGGCTCCTTAGATGGGTGAAAACAATAACTCATGTTGATGCTTATTCACTGCTACAAACAGTAGTACACTAGATATGCTGGAAGGATCATGATAGTTAAATGCATTAGATCTGGCAGCTGGATAATAAGAGTAAACCTAAGACTGCTTTCAGCACAAGAAATGGCTTGTACGAGTTTTGTGTTTATATGATTTGGCCTGTGTTATGTGCTATTTCCGATAGGTTAGCCGATCTTATACTGAAAGATGTACAAAAAGTAAAATTCCTCTTCTCTGCTAACGATATATTAGAGTTTGGTCACATGTTTAAGTTTGTGGCTGAAAACCTAAAATGGTATTTCAGTTGAAAAATATAGGCTTGAAACTGAAATCGTATAAGCATGCATTCATGTACACAGAAGTGGAATTTCTCAGTCATATTTTGGGTAAAGATGAAAACTCCATATATCCTGCTGAAATAGCAACAATGTGAGACTGACCTAAGCCTGTGGCCAAGTAAAAAGCTTGCAATTTCTCGTTTTACCATTGATGGTTTGTGGTTAACTTTTCCAAAACTGCTACAAAGAAGTTTCAGGTGCAGCAAAACACACATTTGTACAACAGCACATTGAGTTCTTGTTAAATACAATGCCAGTGATAGTCAAGCTGGAATAGTGTTGTTGCAGTTTCAGGATGAAGCAGAACATTTAATTGTGTATGCTAGTAGTCATTCTCACGACACTGTATAATGAAGAAAGAATAACTTGCAGTTTGAGTCTTCATGAAACAGCGTCAGTAATAGTTGTATGACAGAAAGCTATCTATTTATGTGAACTATGCACCACCGAAATTGTTAATGATCTTTTAAAATCCAAAAGGGATGATTTATTCATATAATATACAATAGGTTAGCACAATTGAAATGCAGAAGGATTTTCTTGCTATACAGTGCATAATGTTTCAAAATCATTCCTTACATAGCAATAAAAAGTTATACAGACATTGCTTAATCACTCCTGGTTACCTCTATGTATTCAAAGTTGTCAGAGACTAATTCATTGACCAATAAATTGGCATTTTTAGAGCAATGAAAAGTTCTGTTTTGAACACCTGAAAAAAACTATACATATCAATAAACTATCTTTAACAGTCAACCATTCTCTCAGTTATATAAAATGATTAATCCTGATGATTTAGAACGTCAAGATGGCTCATCATGCAAGTGAGAAGAAATCAACAGATTGTTCATTGAACATGCTCATATCTGGGCATGAAGTTTTATCCCCTGTACACATTATGTGTAGTCGTTCCTTAGATCAGATACTCACAAGAATGCGTGGAGAGTTTAAGATCTGCATTAGTTGATACACACAAGTTTGCATGTCAATGTATAGAAGTGACTGTCATACAATGGAAGATATACTATGAGAAGACAGTGAAAGAGCAATGCATTGGAGTGGAGACTGTGTATGGTTTTGGTATGTGTCAGAAACATTCAACTCTAAGTGGGCAGGACCAAATCTTGAGTTCCAGTAAGTCAATCCATTAAAATACTGGAAACTGAAGTCAAAATGTGCAGGAAGGCATGTCATACATTTCCTTTAGCTCCATCCACACATAACTGATGGATCACTTATAAACTGATGTGATCAGGAATCGAAGGAGGATATCATCAAGTCAGAGGAGGATGAGAGTACTGTTGTATCCCACAACACAGAAGATGAAAAAAAAGAACTGAGAGTATTTAACTGGCCATTCAGAATGAGCCACATGAGGAAACTCCAGCTCTAGTGACGAGGGACAGCTTTGACAAATGGCAAACCAACAACAGTGGCTTCTCTATTGGTACAACTGTAATTAAACACAATCATTAAATAACTAGAATAGTCATGTGTTTGAAAGATCATTCACTAAAAGAAAGTGATATTTCTTGCTTTCTGAGCAATTGGATGATGTAAAATAACATATACACACTACATTGGATGATTACCACTCAATCATTAGGCTGCTAGGAGTGTCATTTGTTTCAAAAACCAACTAATGGAAAGAAGTGTTGGTTTTTACTTTTTTTGAGCAATCAAGTTACATTCAGCATACAATGTATGCACAACATTTTGTGAATTCCACTTATCACATAGCTGGAATGGAAGGAGCCAGTAGATGTAACCTTATGTATTAACAGTTTGTAGAATTGAAGATAACTAGAAAATTAAAAACTGAGTTAAAAACGTTCTGTGACACTTGCTATCTGAGCTATTAGATAGTACTGTATGGTACAATGTATGAATTATATTGTATTATTATCACTCAATTACCTGGTTAGTATGCTTTTATTTATATAAGATCAACTGAACTGAAAGGGTTTTGTGATCCATTTGTTCTGTGCTACCAAGGAGTTTCACGATAAGGAATATCCATAGGATATCAGAAGATAACTGCTCAGTTCACACAATTAGAATAACTGGTATTAGTAGGTATAACACCTAGACTGTCAACATTTTTCACAAATAAAAATGATGACTAGAAGTTCAATATCTCAGGTGAAAGGAATTTGTGAACCATTGATATTGAAGATGCCAAATGATTTTCCGAGACAAAATGACATCTGATATTTTTTAAGAATTATGCACCTAATCCATTGATATGGTCGTTGCTCCATTTTACTTTTTACACCCAAAAAGTGTATAAGGGTGCAGGTACTTGTACATAATTTCAGAAAGTAATAGTAGGTTACCACAGAAATTTGCACATGAGCCAAATAGCAGTCTTTAATAAGCTACTAACATACATGACAAAGCATAATGGTGATATCTGTAAATGGCAGTATAAATAACTGCGTAGTGCTAGATGCATGTATGAACACTATATTAAGTCATTCACAACAATTAAGTAACATGTGAATAGAAATAAAGTATTTCATTTGGATATTAAGACATTGCGATATGCAGGTAATACTGATTACTGAACTGTAAAGTATTATTTGAAACTAATTTCACCTGTTGTTTTATACTTGTGACAGAAAGTTTGTTTTCACATTTAAATATTTAACACATAATGAACTGTCATAGAAGAAAAAGTAACTGAGATTCATGCAGTCCTATTTATTATTTTTGTGTAATAGTTCAAATATTTTGATGGTATTAAATGTAAAATTGTGAATGGGTGGATTATCAGTAGTAAATAAAATTCAGACAGTAGCTTTGATATCATATCAAATGCAATCTTGGTATACTATGTTTTGTTTAGTTATGATAGAATATCTTTAAATCATACAGATTGAAATATTTTACAATACACAACTTTACTGATAACCTTTTTTTCATTGCAGTCCACAAGTTTAATGCTGGGTTAGAACATAACATCTATGAAATGAAAATATGAAAAGCAAACTTAGTTATAATTAAACGTATATACAGAGAAAGACCATGATATTTAACAATAAGAAGTGTAGAACGGTATCTACCAGATCAAATAAGCTAATTTGTGTAGGAACTACTTTTGAAGTATTAACTATGGTTTTTCTCTATTAGACTTGGAATTATTACATTACAAACATCATTCTACAGTAAGTGCCTGTGATTTATTGGCAATAAATTTCAATGATAAATAGACATCACACAAAAACACTTGTTTTAAAAAAATATATATATTCAAAACAAATGAAACATATGTACCAAAATTTTACACTATAGGAAATTAGTTTTATATAAACTAAATAATTTGCTATTCATGTCAAAAGTTCACTCAAAATGATTCAATTATTTTAGAACCCAATTGATAAGATGAAGTATTTTTCTTTATCGTTTTTCTCATAATACAAATCAGTGGGTTATCACAGTTGTATTCTGAATTTTAAATAACTGTCTCATTTTATCAAAGTCCACACAGATGAGTTCAATTACTTTATAGCCCTTTGACAAACAAATTATTATTCTTACCTACATTAAACTGTTGCTGTTATGGCTAATTACTTACATGCCAAATGCCTTAATGTAAACTAATTTTCTAACTAAACTGCACTTTTTATCTTCACTTCACTTTTTTCTTCTTATCCATGCTCGCTTGGTCTCCTACATTTATACATTGATCACTGAGGCCTCAAACTTTCTGTAAAGTATGTGAAAGGCACTGATTTAGCAATGCTCAGTTAAGGTAACAAGAAAAACAACCAAAGATTTGAGTAACATGATGCCAACTGTATTAGTAAAGCCTAGACAACAATGTAACTGCAAACACAACGTATGAGTCATACATAAATATGTAACCAAACTTGTCATAATTATTGCCTATAAAATAATCACTTTCACCTTGGGTTATGAAAACTAAACAATAATTAAATATTAATATTAGGTTGTCCAGAAATAAAAGTATAAACCACTGTTGTAAAACATGCTTTAATTGAAGTAAGCACCATTTGCTTACTGTATGCTCCTGTATACCATTTGCTTCTGCTGTATAAATCAAAGCTTCTATGATCAATAAAATCCCTGAAAGCTTTTACTGCAGCTTTCTGGTTTTGACAGTGTTTATTGTTCAAAGAGTTGTCAAACTACTTGAAAGAATGAAAATCTCTAGGGGAAAGGTCTAGGGAATAAAGTGGATGAGGCAGAACCTCCATTCCCGATTCATTTCAATTTTTTGACCAACATCCTTAACACATGAGATGAGCATTATCATGAAGAAGAATAAGGCCCATTCAATTGACTAGAACTGGTTGTTTCTTGCTCAACTTTCAATGCATGTTGGCCAATTCTTGACAGTATTTGTCTGCTGTGATTGTTTACCCTGTATTCAAAAAAGTTGTAGTGAATGATGCCAGCTGCAGTCCACCATACACTCATCATGACCTTTCTTTGGTGAAACTTAGGCTGTGGGAAACGCTTTGGGGCTGTTTTGCGATCAAGCCACTGCACAGATCATTTCCAATTGTTGAATAGAATCCACTTTTCAATGCATGTCACTATCAGTTCGGTAAATGGATCATTTCAGTTTTACAATAGCAGTAAAGAGCAGGTTTCATAACACTTATTTTGTTGATCTTCAGTAAGCTCATGCAGAACCTACTTAACTAACTTTTTCATCTTTCCAGTCGCACTCAGGTGGTTGGCAATTCTTGATTTGCTTGTGCCTAGCTTTTCCGTAAGCTCACGTACTGTTGTGCGAGGATCTGTCTCAACTGCTTCCTTTAATGTGTTTTCATCTAAAAATGGTTTCCTTCCTTAACCTTTGTGGTCATCAAGACTTTCACCTCCATGTCGAAACCTTTGGAACCAACACTGAACTGTATGTTCAGTAACAGATCCATGGCTGAATGTCTGGTTGAAGTTCCGTGTAATTTCGGTAGCTTTTCATCCAAACTTGAAGTCATAGAGGAAAATCAGACAAAAGTCATTCTTGTCCGTGGTGCCTTGAGGGGTTGCAGAACTTACTCTGAGAAGAGTTGAAACAACAGACAATTAAGACATCTTCTAAGCAACAAATGTTGGATTAAACCAACCAACCAACCAATAAGTTACTCAATATTCAGCTTCTAAATTTCATTGTGAGAATTCTGGCATTTATTTCTGGACATTACCTTCACTAAACAGTTTTGCATATCCAACAAACAGATACATCTTCTATGGGTGAATAGACAGTGTGTACATGCGAGTCCCACAGACATGTCACTTGGCGAAGGTAGTTATTTATTACTCTGTCCCTGAAGGTATATTTTAGCAAAGATTATAGTTGTACCTGGACAGTCATAAGCTTTTTTACAACCTACACACTTAACCAATCTACCGCACACTCAGAATTTACTTGAACTTACAGTTTTAATTCAGAATTTTACTAATCCTTGATTTTTCTGGCTAACTTTTATTCAACTAGCCAGATGTGTTTCCTATTATCTTACACTTTAACATTTAAGTACTTATTATGTAACACAGTAAATACAGATTATTATAAAAACCAATATGTTCAGGGCATTCTGTTTGATGAGGATCCTGAAGTTTGCTGTTGACTCAAAGATTTCTGAAGCTGGCCTGTTTGTTTCGAAATTCGTAAAAAGCTACACAAGGTCTATCTGCAGTAGTCATCCCTAATTTAGTAGCGAAAGACTAGAGGGAGGGCAGCTAGTCATCACCACCCATCAAAAACTCTTGAGCTAATCTTTTACCAACAAATGGTAGATGGTTTCTCATATTATAACACTCTTACAGCTGAAGAGGTGAGCATGTTTGGTGACAGACATTCAAACCTGTGACCTGCAGATTGTGAGTTGAATGCTTTAACCACCTGGCAAAAATTATGGGAAATAATTACTTTTTCAAGTTAATCTGATCATTCTTGACCCCTGATTATAGCAAAGTTATGGATATTTATGTTACATATTTGTTAATATTTGATTGGTGCTCTTATTTGAGATACATTGTCAAGTATTTAATTTGGTTGCAAAATTGGTTTTTTTATTTAATGGTTTTTCATTTCATCAAAATTATAAATAATATGAAATTAACAATTCTTAAATATCTGTCATTATGAAATAACAAATTGAAATGACTTACCAGCTTGCTTGAAGTATAATACTTCACACTTTATTTACTGTTGCCATTAATTTATTCATTTACAATACTGATCTAGAGTTTTACTAAGTTCAATTATGTTAGTCACAGTCTCTGTTTGTTATACATATCAATTACTGATATTAATAGGTCGTTTTTAACAAGTTATTAACTGATAAAAAAAATCTTGAATACTGGCTATGCGAATGATAACATCTACATTTCCATAGAGATTGTCAGAACTTTTATTGTGATCTAATAAAGAACAGTATGAATAAAATTTCTCTGAAACTTAAACTGAAAACGTGTATCATTTGGAAATGTTTCTTATGGAAAAGACAATAATCTGCATTTTGTCTCAATTTCTACATCATTACACAGTATTAAAAATTTTTGAAATTTTCTATTAATTGTATTTTTTTTATAATTAAAATGCAAGACATTATTTAATTTTTTTGACAAAATACTGAGTTTCCTCATTAATTTTGTTATCTTGTTGTTAAATATTTTATGGCATTTTTGTCAAAAATATATAAGAATTTGAATATCTAACACCAATAAAAAGGGTAAGGTTTGGTCTGTTTTGCATTTCGCACAAAGCTACAAGGGCAATCTGTGCTAGCCGTCTCTAATTTAGCAGTGTAAGACCACAGGGAAGGCAGCTAGTCATCACCACCCACTGCCAACTCTTGGACTACTCTTTTATCAATAAATAGCAGAATTGACCATCACATTATAATGTTCCCATGGCTGAAAATGCGAGTATGTTTGGAGTGACGGGAACTCAAACCCGCTACCCTCAGATTACAAGTTAAGTGCTTTAGCCACTTTGCTATGCTTGGTCTAAAAGGTTTGAGAGAAATTTCTAAGTTTTTTATCAATAAATTAGTGAAATTAAGATGACAATAAATATATTAATACTTCAAATAAAATATAATTTAATAATCTGTAAATATGTCTTATGTAGCCTACATTTCTATATGCTTTCAATAATTGGCAAAGTGTTACCTCTTAATAAAGATGACAGAACAACTTAGATTGACATAACATCTAAATTTAATTATTACTTTTTTGTACCCATACATCTTCATATATTTGTCAAAAGTATTAAACATGGTAACAGTGAAGAAAAAAAAATGTTGTTATAATAAGTTAGACATAGTCTTAACTGTTATTAATAGCTAGAGTTATTCAAGCATTCATCTCTTCTTTATTTATTACATCCACCTTAATAAAGATTTAATACTAAAAGAAAGGTAAAAGTAAAACAGAAACATAAAACTGAGTTATGATTTGTGGAAGGTACAATTTAAGTAGAGAAATTCTTCATCTGAGAGCTAAGACTATTTCATCAGGTTATGTAGAGAAAGCAAAATGTTTTATTATATAAGAATTACAGGGCAATATCTAGCTTTCTCTTGAAATGATCTATAGTGAAAAACAACCTACTTCAAGTTAAAGGCATGTTTTACTCAGTAGTCACAATATCATATAAATATTAAACATACAAAAGGACAGATTTCAGAACAAATTTTTTATGCTAAATACAATGAAAGAAAACAATAACCTTTTAGTTTACCTGTTATGAAAACTCATTACAGTCAGTTTTAAGTTTGTCACAAATTGAAATGGGCCAAGTGGCTTATCGTATTGGACTATGGATCCCTAAATTTATTGTTTCCATCCAGTTATCCCTTCCTTAAGAAAGTCTTAACTTGTGAGGTAACAACTCAAAAATAATAATAATAAAAATAAAAATAAAAACTTTAATGCAGGATTATGATTGCCAAAATTCAGTATAATAAGTTTATGTTTATAGCTTGGTCTGTATTTCTTGAAAGTTCACCCTATTTAACACAAAGGGATACCAAATTTTGTGTGTATTTCAACAATGACATTTCACTTCAAAAGCATTTACTGCAAGCACATTTATTCAAATACATATATTAATGCTTATATATAACAGTCTCCGTGACATCTCACATATTATTTGTAAAGATACACAAGAACTATATCTGCGCAAACAGTTACCAATTTTGAAATGACAGACTAGAGGGAAGGCAGATAGTTCAACAGCAGTCATTGCCAACTCTTGGACTGCTCTAACTGTAAAATGTAACTTCACTGCCACCCTTGTATTTCATTCACAGCCACAAAATGTAATGTAGGTTTTATAATGTTTTTGAGGGAACAGAATGTAAACTCACTGCCTGACACCTTAACCATAAGGCCATGCTAGGCCCCATTTATTACATGATATTCAACCATATTTAAAATAATAATTTAATTAAAAACTGTCATATAAAAAGCTGAAATTTGCAAAATAAGCTTTCCTATAACAGCACAATTAATCCTCTGGAACATTATAACATTCTCCATTCATTAAATATTTATGGTTAGAAAAACAACACAAAAATTCATGAAATATGTGTTTAGAATGAAAATCTGCTTGTTCTCAAATGAGCTTTTGTACTAAATGTTCAATTGAGAAAAATAGTAATTTACAGTAAATGGACAAAAAAACTTCAAAAATATTATTCAACTATTTTGAGCATCAAAATGTTTTTAATTTTACATACTATAATTTGACTAAACAAAAGTTCATTGTACTGTAAACTATATCATTTGATTGTGATTGAAGTTCTCTATTAAATGTAAATAATTGTGGTTAAATAAACACATCTTTAAATTGTTAACATTACAGGTTTATTAAAACTTGTTCTTAGACAGGCTTATTCATGCTCAATGAAAGTTTAATGTACTGTATATGTAACATACAAAATTATTAAGGGCTACACTGTGTGTTTAAAAACCTCAGTTTTACAATCCTGAAGTTTCATTTCTATAGCATTTGGATGGTTGAATGAATATATCAATAAGCAATTTGTATAATGTGAAATAGTGGTTGGAAAGTTTGCCACTATTTACTGTAATACATTTCAAACTTATATGTAACAAATTAGTTTCATTCTGACTGAAAATATAGACAAATTATCAGAAACCCACATTTACACTAAGCAGTCAGTAGTAAGCTAAAATATGTCAGTCTTCAAGAACCCTGAGAAAGTGGACATTGACTGACAGCACAGCAGTCACAACCATAAAATGTTTAATTATTTAACAAAGCAGACTAAAGATAATCCTAGCTTCTAAATTGATATTAGTAATACATTAGCATTATGAAATGACAAAAGAAAGTAAATTCTAATAATATATTAATACTATACAATCACAAAGACAAATAAACATTAACAACTTGTATATTTCCCTTCTTTCTTAAAGTTAGAAGTTGACAAGATTCTTGTTCAATTGAGAAAAGAGGTTAAACTGCCACTAAAACAATTTCAATAGGTTTTGTTAAGAACAAAAAATATTTTTTGTAGTTTTAAACTGAAAATATAATTTTTTTCCAGATTTGATATGTATGATAAACACTGAGCATTTGCACATGATGCATATCAAGAGAATGTCTCTCCTTTTATTAAAATAATTTTGAAAAAAAAATTCAATAGTTTATAAGGTTTATTAATCATTATGATCCACATTGTAAGTGCAATACTACAATGAATTAAAACAACAGTATATTAAATTACAATCATGTCAAGCTAACACTGGTATGGAGTTTTTTATATATCTGTTTCAAGTTAAAAAAACACTAAAAAGTAATTTTATATTTTGTGAAACATTCAAATGAAACTACAAACATTTTTAAATGGACACTGTTGCAAATAAGTATTAAACAGTTGGAAAAGTTTTAGTAGTTAATTTGCAAAATTAGTATTATACATTGTACCATTAACTATGTCATTACAAATATAATAGTAGTAGCTTCAGGTAAGGCAGTATCATTAAACAACTTAATAATATTTTTAATAAACATATGGAAGAGACACTATATCACTAACATGATATATGTTGGTTAGGAAACATACTAATCAATATTTTTGAGTTAACATGTGAAAGAGACACTACATCACTAACACGATATACTTTAAAACATACTAGTTAATATTTTTTAGTTAACATGTCAAAGAGCAACTATGTCACTAACACCACAACTGTTCTTTAGGCAATATACTAGCCATAGTTAAAAACACTGTGAAGTAAGAGATGTATGAAATACTTAGAGTAACTTAAAGAAAAGACGTTTCAATACATTTGCAAACAATTCCTCCAGATTGCATTAACTCATTCAAAGTGAAACATATGGCCAGTCACAGATATCTTAAAAACTAAGTCCAGTTTAAATGGAGAGAAATTGTTTTATATTGAAATAACTCCATCAACCATTAATTTTTAATCTTCACACACAACCCTTACTTTAAATATAAAAATACATAATGTCGAATAAAATGATTTACAAAATGAACACTTTGAGTATATGACTGGAAATAATGTATGATGTTCATGTTAGCAGGATTTCATATTTAAGCCAGTTCCAGTGTGATTTAACAAGAAATATCTATTGTCACATGGAGCTGTTCTAAAGCACATAAAGTTTTATAATTAGCACTGCTATGGCTCTACTATTTCATATGTTGCATCCTTATTATTTCCAAAATTAAATCAAACTGATAAAAATTAGTATACATTCAGCTCACACATTGATAACATTTGTACAGTTATATACCTGCATATTTATCACTTAATCACTGGATTATGTTTTAGTTAGAGAAATTTTTCCCTAGTGACAAAATAAATGTTCAAATTAATGATAAAACTGAAAGTTTTGGCTTTTTTTTTTCTAATTTGGTATTATCATTGTGTGACCTCTCTAGCTACATTACTCATTACTGGCATGTCACAACTGTCTACACACCTATAATACTACTGTTATGAAACTCTAGCATATAGACACTTATAAAATGAAACCCCTTACGTTTGTTTATTTCTGCTCTATTTTCAACAAAGAATTGTATGTTTACATAAATTTGTATGTGGCAATAATTAAATATACATATCACTTACAATTCCCATTATACCCATACTCTTCAACTGACAGCATACAAGCCACAAAAAATTAAATGGTACCATCTAAATACCATTTAACAATATAGTTCTATATAAAACAACTTGTACAATGATAAAGTTAGATCATTTTTAAACATAAATAAGATTACGCATACTGTACAGTAACAGATAAATGAAATACTTACTAGAATAATTTAATAGAAAGACAATGTTTCAATACAATTGTCAATGAATACTATTTTTGGTGTAATGTGTAAATAATCTCATGAAGCCATCTAGCAAGCAAAACTTAATTTATGATATTCATTGTGGTATTTTTTTTATATTTATATGAAACACTAGATCTAAAATCCTAAAATAAGTACACCTCCTAATTATCAATACTATTGAATGTAGTGTACAGAGTGATAATTGTAACCGAAAACATGTCTGGAAATATAACCATTTACCCAAGATAAACTTTTCCAATTTGTTCAATTTCTATACAAATCAATTTTAAATATACAAATCCTAAACAAAGATTAAATTAACTGTACCAACAGCTTTTCTATTACTGTGTCAACTTCCCATAGTCCCATGTCATATGCTAAACAACTCTCCACCCCTTAAAAAGTTAGCCTTAGTACTATTTAAAATTCAATTGCTCTTTTTAAATATTAATATAATTAAAACAGATTAAATCCCACTTACATTTTCAATATCATAAGTTTATTATCCAGTTATGAAAGAGTATGTGTGTTTTTCTTATAACAAAGCCACATCAGGCTATCTGCTGAGCCCACTGAGGGGAATCAAACCTCTGATTTTAGCATTGTAAATCTGTAGACTTAATGCTGTACTAGCAGGAGCAGTTCTGAAAAAACTGTCATAATAAAAAGGTTTCAAGACATCATATTTTTAACAATTTGATCAAATTCATATACTAACATTTTGTATATTTAATGCTACTAATAATGTTCTAATTTTCAGAGTTTGAAACATTCTGCTAAACAAGCTTGCTATTACAAAATATTTTAAGCCAACTCCACACATTGTTTTCTCGCCTTGTAACTCTAGAAAGAATGATTTACAAAAACACTGACAACTGTGACTAAACATCTGACTAGGACAGAAAAATTGTCAAGTTTTTCAGCATGAAAATAACACATTTTCATCCTTTATGTCTTAAGAGATATTCCTGTACATGAAACTAAGATAAGTCATTAAAAAAATAAATTAAAAATCCATAATTTTACTCTTACAATTATCAGACATATTCCACTGCATAAATAATAGTATTTTAACAAAAACAAAAGTAATGAGAGTGAAGTTAATTTGCCTGAAACATGGTGAGTATAAAAAAAAGTCATTATCTATTTCAAATAACTATCCAACATCTTCAGTTTCTAAAACATACTGACACAATGAATACCCTTATACAGCATAAAGACAGCTTTCTGTTTTCTTAAAAGGAAAACTTGGGCCTGAAAATGGAGAGAACCAAGCTAGGGAGAACTGGCCAAACACCTTTCTCATGTTCCGTTTTGGTGACTGCTTTTGCCAACGGATAGCCTCATTCTTTAGCTGCTCGATACCCTGAATAATGGAAAATTTGAAAGTAACACTGGTTACACTTACTTGAAATGTGTGTATTAGTTAAACAGATTGATTGAAATATTTTTTCATTAAAAAAATAAAGGTAAACAAACTATTAACCAACTCCCAATCTTTAATCACCTTAAAAATGTAATAAATAAAAAAAGTTATGATTTCATAATGAAAACATTACCTATCTGTTATGTTAAGCATGATTTAAAATTGTGTAAAACATGTGAACTAGTAAAACTAAACTTGGCATTTCATTATAATGTCACAGCTTTAACACAGTTTTATTTTCTAACTTGGCCACATGTTTAACATGTTTTTCTACTGATTTTTTAATTGAGAGTAAACCTAACGAAAACTTGATGGTTCCATGTCTGCCTTCATAGGTGGTTATATGTATGCTTCAATTATTGTTTGATATTTTTAAAAGACACTGAAGGTAAACTGGAAAATATTCAACATAATGTTTTGGGACAACATGAGACCTATTGGTCCATCTCTGCTGTTCTATCCTATAAATTAAATTCAATTATTTAAAAAAAACTTAAATACAGCCTTTATCATTCATATACTTATCAAGCTTTTTCTTACCCACATAGATTTACTGCCTCTACAACCTACTCTGTAGGCCAACTATCATGTTAGAAAAATAAAACTGTCTTAGCTGAAGGTGACTCCTAGTCTGCCAAAATTTATTTGTCCTCTGTTTAGATGGCTTTAGAGATTGACTATTACATCAAGATTCCTTTCCTTCATAACACTGTTCAAGCTATTTCCATCCATATTATACTATTATTTATTAAAAAAACAACAACAATAAAATAAGAACTTTATACTATATAATCCTTCTGATGGTTTCATTTAGAATCATTGCACAAGTCATAGTAAAACTGTTACTTGCTGCATGGGTACATATTGTAATTGTCTTGTGCAAGTGCTATTTATAAAAGAATATCATACTGGATAGGTTTCTAATGTAAAATAAACTAATGAGCTCCTATATAAATAATGGAACTTTAAGGCATCATCACAATAGTATGGTGACAAATTATAACTGGTCTAACTCATGATCGACTCAAATCGCATAAGAACAAAGATCATAATACAAAATATTTTATATTGCTTACATAAGATAATAAGAATAACAAAAAGCAAATTACACTAACATAATTTCTGATACTATAACAACTAAACTTAAACATTATTGCAAGTTGTGATCCATTACCTTGTTACATTAAAATGATACATATACAAAAATTACTAATTCAGGCTAAAACAGTTACAATATTTTGCACATTTATCTTTTTTCTTAATAAATGAAAGCCATATTTTATCTAGCTGTCCTGTAAAATGTAGAAAAAATATACAGTTTTGGATAAAAATAATTCCATGTTTCAGTTTAAAAAAATCACTTTAAGACATATTACTTTGGAATGTTTCCATATGTTCTTTATAACTTAATTCCATATTTGTTTAAGATTACACCATATGATAAGAAAAATGAATTTTATGCCATCACTTTTCTGTTTCTCTACCTACCGTTTCATCATTCCATATTGCTTGGACTTGAGTACAAAACATAACCAAAGTAAATACAGCAAATAACAAAGCTTCAAACACCAGGAAAAGTAGCAGAACAACAGTAACAGGTGGAGTGTATGAAGAACATTCTGTAATGGTTTACATGTATTCATTTAAAAAAAGGTAATGAAATAATACATGGCATATAGATATGAACCTTATTGTAGGTTAAGTTTTAATACATATTGATATAAAATTGATAAATAATATGATTCTTATTTTCCTCAGCTTAAAATACTGACTACACTATTATTATCAAAACATATGAAAAAATGTTTAACTTACTAGAACTATTTCTTTGAAAATTGTTCATGTAATACTATTGCTTTTGTTAATACAAGACAATAGCTAAATGCTCATAGATTATCCAAACAAAGTAAGAAAAAAAAATGTAAATGCATAAATACAGAGTATTAAAGTGACACCTATTAATTTGATATCACAACAGATGATAAACATGTTTTACAGAAGTTAACTTTTTTTTATATAACTAACATTCACACCTTTTATTTACTTAGAGTTACAGTTTAATATTTTTTTGCTTGTTGCTAATCAATCTCAGATAAGTGATCAGTTGTCACTTGTATTGATGAGCAGGTTTACAGGAAAAGATAAATGGTATGCTAAAGATAAACTGTACTTGATTGAGAAGAATTTTGGGAAGTACTAATACCAATTAATTTTAAAAAATACACAAATTTATTATACTTTTATAGCAATTTAACTTTTTTTATTGCTAAGTCTCCAAATTCTTCAAAGAGCTCATTATCATGTGATATAATAGGCCAGGGGTCAGCACCTCAAATAGCAAGAGACATTTTTTTTCAACTCTGGTAGAAATGCAATATACCAAGAACCATAATGCATGTAACCCCCATTTCAAAAATTGGACAGTGCAAACGTTAAAGAGCCCCAGACTGCTGATCTCTGTATTAGGCTTAACTGTTAGTTGGGAACATGAGGAACAACAGTAACATAGGTACTAATGAACTGAAAGTCAACTTTGATGTATGACTATAAACTGTTAAAGTAGTGATTTTTGTCCTTCTTCTGTAATGCAACAGGTTTTGCAGTAATATGAATTGCCATTAACGAGATTAATGAATGTCACCTTTTATATATGGTGAGAATAGAATTGGAACACCCAGAAACAAGTGTACATCACATTAAAATTTTTCTTTTTATTTTAACAGTATACAAAATGTAAGTATTCAAATGACTGATAGAAGTTAGAATACAAGTATGTGTAAAGTCCTGAGTGTCAGGTATTACCACAACATAAGATAAACTAAACAAGTAGCTAATACTGGTTCCAAAAACTCAATAAAGAGATACAAAATTACATGGACAGCAATTAAATCTCATAATGAAATAAACTTAAAGATATTATAAAAATTAAAAGGTGAAATACCATGAGTTAAGAAATAATTGTATATTATGGTATAAGCAATAAACTCAGTGACATAACTATGTCACTAATATTAAAGAATATAAATTTAACAATTTGTTTTATTCATCAGTTGACCAATCTCAAAATGAACTAAGTTCTAACCTGTTTCTCTATTCAGGCTATATCACAGTCCATAATTTGACTTCTTGATGAGATTAATCTCTTTTTAACAAAAGTGGCCATCTCTATTTATAATGTTCATTTCAATGACTAAATGTAACTGGTCACATTTAACCTGTTTTTAAATACCTATTAATCTATTAAATATAGATACACATCACGAGTACTTTCTATACCTTAAATGAAGTGGTTGTTCAGCATCTTAATTTTTTTTTTATAGCAAAGTTACATTGGGACATCTGCTGTGTCCACCTAGGGGTATCAAACCATGCTCCCATGGGGGAGAACTTTCTTCTTATTGTACATTCTTATGTATGTGTTTGGGGTATTTGGTTTTACTTCAGTTAGCATACACAGAATGGACAGTTTGCACACTTTGTAAAATGCAGAAAAATATTTCATGTAAGCTTTTATAATAGGTAAGCTTGCAAGTGTTAGAAAAATTATCTATGTTTTTTTCATTTTTTGTTTTTGTTGAAGATACTTTAGTAGTAAGGTTCTCTATCAACTTATGAGGGAAATAATTCTCCATAAAAAAACTCCTTTAACCTAGAAACTTTTTTGGAAGTTAGTCTGCATTACAACTTTCTCTAGAAATAACATTTTAAAATACCAGTATTTACACTAATATAAACTTTTAACTACTTTTAGTAACATTCTAGTTATTCCTACACTCATATCTGTCTTTTTCTATCAAATAAATTAATTCAGTGCATTTTCACCTTCTGTTTAACATCAAAATCTAACAGTACATTTTATATAAAGTACTGAAATCAAACCAATTAAACAAACAAACATTTGAAGCTATGTCCAGTAAAATATTCATAATAAATACATATGAGACATTGTAATCCACTTTCATTGTCTTACGTTGCTTGTTGTAGACAATAGTGAAATATGAACACTTAGTATGTATATGTATTATCAAAGTAAAGCACTCCCACAATACTATATGAGATTCAGAAACAGAGTTTCTAATTGTATGACTTACATATTGTAAACACCTCTTTTATTCATGGAACTTACAAAATAAATGCACATTTCCAGTATACACAAAATTCTTACAGTATATTTCCTTTATTATTTATTCAAACAATTCATTGTTGATAGTTTTGAATCATTAATTTTTATTAATGAAGGGGAGCATAACATTTGGAGAACATTAGTGGCCAGTCTACAACTGACACAGACCATTCACTGGACAACAGAATAAAGTGGCAATAAAGTGCCATGAAATCATAACTTTAGTTTATCAGCTTAGAAAATAAGAAAATTTAATATCAGAAGTTTTAGTACCTATGCAGAAAGGAAGTTACGAAAATATGCAAGTGAAAAGTTCTAAATATTTTTACTACTGTTATTACTTAATGCTTTTACTACAGGCTCAATTCCAGAGACCAACCTCAGAACCATTTTGTGTTTTTTATAGCTTTTTCATGCCATAACTGTTAATACAGTAAGCATATCTTCATGAAATTTTGTGGAGTATTTGTAAACATTACAAAGCTTTCACATGCAAAATAGAGCAATAAATTTTATCAAGTTTTAATATTGTTCAAGTAATGTTTTTCTCATGTTTTTTTTTTTAAATGTTGACTATCAAACATGCAAAGTAATTTTGACTTTAACATTGAAATACTTTTATGCATCAGAAAATTTTCTTCTTTCACATGCAAAGTCTTTGTAACATTCAGATAACTGTCAAATGTTTTTTAAGAAAAAACTTTATATTTTATCTGTTATTTTCACCATTGGAATTCCTGTATGGTTTGGTATATACGACCAACCTCACAACCACCATAAAAAATCAGGAAATACACATAAATTATACTTTTTTGTTCTACAATGAGTACAAATTATAATATAAAAACACAAATGTTAATTTTAAATAGCTTAAATCTCTTAACATCATACATGTATATATTTGTTATTTTTATTTTATTGTCCTTTTATTCATGCCTGATTAACATTACAGAAGTTGAAATGACACTGCGCACATGCACTTACATTACTTTATCCAAGAATATAAAATTAGCTTTTACAAGGTGACCTGTCTTATCTGTGTTCTAGTGAATCAGTGTTTTGTAAAACACAGTCACACTTCAGTTATGATACATTATTACCATTTACAAATAAATTCTTAAATTTCAATTATTTTATCTTTTCTAGTTACAAACTTTGTACTTGTTTGTTGATTGCCATAATTTTCTAAGCCTTAACATATTTCTCAGGTGGAAGATGTAAAACAATTCTTTTGGGGGGTTATATATATAGAGAAAAATAACAAAAAATCCTAAATTACTGTATCAATACCACATAATTCCACCATAATTTATCAAGCTTGTAACTAAGCTGTATTTGGGTCTAAAAAAAAACGTGTGATTTTTTCCAGCTCACTAATATCTTACCTTACAACTTGTAATCTAGCATGAAGAGTTTCCTGTGCAAAAACTTTACACAGGGTAAGATAACCACTACGAAGACATTCTGAACTATGAATTGGTTATACACATGTCCTTGGGTGAAGTAGGTGTATGTAAGCAAGTATTTTCAAAAAACAAAAGAGGTGGGCAGCACCACCTTGGTTGATTCAATGAATGTATTAATCTCACAGAAAATAGGAAAGATCAGAGATTCTTATTTTATATTGTAGTTTTCCAGTATTGGTGATATGAGTAGCTAATTCGTAAGAAGGTATAAACTTTGTATTTGGACATTAGAACCATCTAATTTGAATCAATGCTGCATTCAACATACTACATGACACAAAAATTGATATTTAGGATTTTCTTCTTAATACTGTGTTTTAAATTAAGATATTAACTAACGTATAATACAAACATTTGAATTATAATCTGCAATTTGATACAAAACGTGTTGATATACATCCATAAAATAGTAGTTTGATAAAATTTTGAATGTGAATCTACAGTAACAATGGTCTTTGATCCATGAACATAGGTAGATTCATGTTGGTTGGTTTAAAAAAAACAATGTATTTAATTTGTTTAAATATGAAAATTTTCAATAGAGAATAACGTAAAGCTGAGTCTTTTTTTGTTCTCTTTCTTACAAATGAAGGTGTCCCTATAAATATTATTCTCAGTGACTTTCAGCAAATGTTTGATAAGATATTGAACAAAATGTAATTTTTAGGTCAGATTCTTTGGTACAGCAAAATATAATGAAACACAGTTCACACTTTTAAAGTATTGATTATGGTAATGGATGGAGGCATGATTTGGTTTGATGAATATAATAAAAGAATTTCTTAAAGGGTTCTCTAGGGGCCTTTTTTGACACCCATTTACATAAATGACAAATATCACCATGGGCTATAAGGTAGCTGAATTTTCTGACAGCATTAAATGTTTGAGTAAAGCTGGTATTATGGAAAAGTTTTAATTTTAAAGAACTTCAATAAGCATATTGAGTTTTTGATTATGTGTAAAATGTGTTTCAATGTTGAAAGGTATGAAATCATTCACCTAAAACATATGACTGGATGTAGCTGTTACCAGAGAATGTTAGCATTTTGGAAAGAAAGAAGGACTGAGATGTGACTGGATGAAAAGTATGAAGACTAAACAGACTTGGTAGCTGTTCTGATTATATCTGATTCAGTTCTATGACTTATCTATAAACATGTTTAGGAGTAAAATGTTTATTCTCACTTTAAGTACTTATACTAAGAATGGTATAAATCTTCTGGAAAGAGTAAACTGAAAAACTATAAGGCTGTATAACTGGTTTTCATTAACTGAAGAATAGGAATAAACAAACTAATATTAACTTCATTGATGCCATGTTAGAAGCAAACTACAAGCTTTATATGTGCCATGCATACAGTTTATACTTAATAGAATTTTTTATGTTTCATGTCAAAACAGAAAAAAGAAGTATATAAGTAGTTAATTTACCTGAGTGATCTCATCCTCTTTTAGTTCATCACATGCACTTACCTTCCCATTCTCCATTAATACAAGTTATAAAATGACTGATAGCCAAAAAGAAGGAGTGGGCTGATATCACAGCAATGTAGAACTATAATAAAATAAAGATACACATATGTATATATAATAGTGAAAAACCATTCTATATAAAAACAGGGAAATATATTTATCCAATATTAACATCTGTTACTTCTTGTAATTTTACTGTCACTTCATTTGTTTCACATTTTCAATGGTTTATATGTATTTATATACATGCATTTGACAAAGTACATCTACTTTAGTATTTATGATAACTGATTAACTAAGAATTCACAATAATTTCTGATCCATAAGAATGTGTGTTAATAGTGAATTCCTCTTCTGTACTGATTTAGAGATTACTAGTTCATGAAGCAATATATATATATAAACACACACAACTGTGAAGAAGTGTTAGGAAAAGAGAATATTTGTCACTCTTTCCATTTTATAGGGCTAGTCCTACCATGCTATTAGAGAATGTAAATTGTAACACTGTGATAATATTTCACTGATTTATGTTGACAACTGAATGAGCCAGAGTGAGAACACTTTTCATTCTTTTTAATTTCCATATACTTGTACCAAAGGCATGTCATAAGAATACTGCTTGAATTAATGTACTGATCAAATTTATGGTCTGAAATAAATGTTTTGATACTCCATGCAATGTCTTAAGCACATAGAAAAAAGTTAGCAAGAAACTAGCATGTGGTACTAATATATGTTAGAAGAAATCAATTTAGTAGCACTCTGAAAATAAACCTTGATAAAAACACTGTTTAACACCACATATTACGTTTTGTTAGAGAAAAACTGTCAGTTCAGTAGACAGTTTGAATAAAAGCTTTATGTGATAATGGTTGGACTCTCCAAACAATTGCTGCAGAATTGAAATGCTCAACAATCACTGTCAAGTACACCCTATATCATGAGAATAAGACAGGTAAATTTGGACATAGAAAAGAAAGAGGCAGAATACTTAAACTCAAAATACTGATGTTAAATACCTTTATTTATGCAGCCTTGGAACAGAAGGAAGACTGCCACTGATCTTAAGCATGAGATAAATGACCATGTACCAAATCACAGAAGAGTGTCCAGACTTACAAGTATCAAGAAGACCCAACAATGGAATGGAATATTTGATCATATAACAATTAAAAAAAGCCTGTACTTCAATATCCAAATACTGTCAAGAGACCCAAATTTACTAAAAAGTATAAAAAGATGACCTAGGAAGGTCGAAATGTTTTTCTCTCCTTATCAATAAAAGTGTTAATACCCATACCAGCCATTCTGAGATATAAAAATAGGACTGTTGGTGATTGGAAAATGGTGTTATAGAGAGATGGATCAAAGTTTGAAAAATCTGGTTTGAAGTGTAGGTTGTATGTTTGATGGAAGAAAGATGAAAGATACCTCAATTCATAGAACCTGCCATGAAGCATGGGGGAGGCTGTGTTATGGGTGGGGTTATTTTTCTGCTGAGGTAAAGGGAGATATTTGCAAAATAGATGGAATAATGAACCAGTGCAAGTATCATCAGATACTGAACCATCATGATATACCTACTGGTTTGTGTATTATTGGTAAAAAATTCTACTACCAAGAAGTTAATGATCCCAAACACAAAATTTTTTAAGAGGCTAGTTATAACATCACTCACAGACTCTATAGAAAAGAAATAACTTCATTTTAATGCAGGTGTTCACTCATGTTCTATAAATTTATGAAATAATTGAAAATAAAATTATATTTAATACTAGCCAGAGTACACATCCCTTGAATGGAAATTATATAAATTCATGATTAATGAAAGGTTATCTTAACATTAGAAAAGTTGCTTCCCTTTCATGAAATTGTAAAAAACATAAAACATAAAATACAAATCTGAAAACATGAATGTGTCTCCCAACTGACCCATCAAACCTTCATGTCAAATTTGGTGAAACTCCATCAATAAGGGATGAAGTAGTGGAAAAATATAAAATCATACATAAAAAAAAAATCATAAATTACAAAACTTAAAATTTGTATGTATTTCCTCAAGGACACAATGAACCTCCATACCCTTTGAAGTAATTACATGGACATACAACAGACAGTTCTATTATACTTATAAGAATTACCTTGTTGAGTAGTACAGTAAGTAAACCATATAGTATTAACACAGTTACATACTTTTTAATGTCCTATATTCAGAGAAACGATTACAGTGTTATATATGTATTTATTCCTCATTACTAATATGTCAAATGATAAGAATTTAACTACAGGTTATACAGTGAAGTTACTGTGAAAAAAAAAGTTTGCTTTATGTACACTTTTTAAATGTAACTATGCTCTTGAAGATGTGAAACATTCATTAGCAAAATAATTTCAGTCTTTTAGGATTTTCCAGTGCCAATATAACTTTTTTTTTAAAGAAAAAGATTACTACACTCCTTACATATACAGTATTATAGAACCAAAAGTAAGATTTTACCAATTAATAAAGAAAATGTTAATTTCTAAAATATATTTACCTCCTCTTACACTACAGCTATAAGCCCACAATGATAAGGTGAAGGGGTTGGTAAGGGCATTATCCATACAGAAAGTGTTTGCATAGATCATGGGTGCATCAACACAAGATTGACACTTTAGTGGGGGAACCACACTACATCCAGAACAGATATGCTCTTCACCAAGAACATAATTCATTTACTGTTGCTGGAATTTTACACAATTTATTGCCACTATTGGCCAGGCCAAAACCAGATAGCTAAGCTTTTACTGCTTTAGGTTAGAATTATTAAGCCATGGTCACTATATCCCATGTTGATGGCTAAGTCAATTGGACTGCAATATATCTATACATACATTTATGAGTGGATCCAAACCTGTAGTCATAGGGTGGCACATTCCAAGCCATAATGATAATGTAAGTAACATCAAAGTGAACAAACCTTCTCCACAATTTGAATAAGTCCAAAAGGCAACACTCCAGATAAAAGAAACAAGGATCCTTCTGATCCTTATGAAAATATGATGAAAATGAAGGTTTGATCTGGAAGAGTTTGCTATGATGTTGCTTGCTACAAGTCAACTGCCAACTGAAACAAAGCTGAGCCTTCAAATACAGGACTGTAGTCAATATATGAGATAGGTATGACTTTGACAGTATTAGAGCAGACAAACTAGGCTGCAGTATTAGCAAGCATGTTCCCATGAATACCAACATGGCCAGGTATCCAGGATTTTTAAACTGGTGGTAAAAAATATGCTAATTGTGAACTTAATCCAAGATACCTTTTTGCTTTGATGTCTAACCTGCTTTACATTGGCATGAGCCTGCTGGAATGCAATGTGGTTTGAAAGAGTGGGATAACTGCAAAAGGTATCCCAGGCCAGTTTTTGAGACTTACTTGCCTCCTGGCAGGCAGCACTCCAACATGAATGAGGATACTATGGAAAATGTGTTGAGGCCTTAGAAATAGAATAAGCAGCTGCCTGGGCAGTACAGTGAGTCACTGCTACCACTCAGTTGTATATCAATGGCAGACAGAAAATTGCAAGATCAAGTTCTGAGAGAGAGGTGAAAGAGGGCCATTTTGCTTGGTTCAACTTCAACTGAGGCATATGGGTTGGGTGGCATAGACCATGACAAATGTCTCTCAAAATGATATGAAAATGATTACTGCTCCATAAGTCACTGTTAACCCTTTAAGAAAAGTGAAGGTGAGCAGACAGAGAGACAAATATCAGTAAAAACTGGACAGGTGCATGAAAATAAGTACAAGAATCAATATTAAAGAGAGAAATGTTGTGATCTAAGAGCATGTGTTCCCTTACAAACAATATCAACATCACTTCAGAGGGGATTGTGCATTAAAGTCTCCCAGGATTAAAAAGAGAGATAATAACTGTTCAAAGAGAACATCAAGGATTAATTGATCATAAGTCTCTCTAGGAGACTTGCAGAGAAAACAAAGAGTGATGGTACAACCCAAGAAACCACAGATGGCAATGGCCTCCAAGGGTATATTGAGCTGCAAATACAGGATGTGTTGGTTGACCTCCATGGATTCTGCCCTGGTCGAAGGGGCAGGTATCTGTCAGTATACAAAAAATCTAGTGACTGAGAGCATGAACAAATAATTGTTCTACATCTCAAGGTCAAATAAGATGGACCTGAGCAGATGCCAGAAGCTGGAACTAAAGGAGGTGGACAAAGGCAGTCAATGGAAGAAATGATGGGGATAGAGACATGAGTAGATGTTGTTTTGTCAACTTATGTATTCATTGAGGGGTCACACGACTTGATAATGACTCTTTCTGCACTCCCACAGCAGCAGTGAAATATAGTGAAGCAACTTATGTCTGAGATGGAGTTGGGGGCTTTCAAGCCTCAGGGTAAAAAATGTTATTAATCATTTTCAAATGCTGTACCTCTTTCTTTTCCACCCACCTGGAGTGAGAGCCACTACACTGAACACATGTCAAAGAACCATGATATGATACTTTTGAGTAACCAAATTGCTGACAATGGAAACATCTTACAGTTTAGATAATCCATCATGATAGTAGCAGGTAGATGCAGTGATGTAAATGTCAAAATTAGAACACTGGTAGGCAGCATAATTTTGTCCTTATGAGTGAAGGTACGTTTCACTGCAGAAACTTCTTGGGTAGAGAAACCAGAGAATCTCGGACTTGGGATGTTCTTCAAATCCCTCTCAACAACAACTCCTCCTGAGAAATTCAAAATACCATGGGGAATAACCTCAATAGGTATATTTCTAATAGCCTTTGAATTCAGGAAGAGTTCACTGTGTTTTGGGAAATATGTTTCTGCCAAGATATCTCCAGAATGTAGCTTTTAACTGACTTAGCAGAGTCAGTAAGCCATTCTAATCCCTTCTAAATAAAAAAGGGAGACATCTGCCCTAAAGGTTTGGCTGACAAATAACTAAGTACAAGAAAATGAGGTACATGTATAGAAGGAGTTAGAGAATGCTATCCAGACTCTTCAAGATGTGATTGTTTAACAATCATTTGCATTTCATTATTTTATAAGGATTTGGGGGATCCACAATGAAAGAAGAAAGATTCAGTCCTATGAGGAGATACACTACAATGGCAAACAAGGACACTGCAGCAATGCCAGGGTTTCGTGTACACTATACCCAAACACCAGCTTCAGTCATAATGTCCACAATACCTGTTGATAATGTCCAACACTGATACTCGGTTGACCCTGCAGGGGCCACCCATCTACAGGAGTTTAATGCTAAAGTAGTGTGTTGGGGTTGGACTCCTCAACCATCAAGATCCTCTCCTTCCCTTCATGGGTCACCAAACACAAATGTTCAGATCATAGAGAAGTTAAACTGAAAAGACAGCACCTTCTCTTGGAGGTTCCTTCACCACATACAGGCATCCACAACAAGGGGAATACTGGGAACTCAAAAACATTTTCTCTCAATTATCTAACAGTAGTCAATAAGATCACCTTATACAGGGCAATTGTGGAAGATGTAAAACCTCTGTCAAAGACTCAAGTAAAAAAAAAAGTTATGGCTGGAACTTCTGAGCAAAGTAGGTTCAAACTCTTCTCAATACACTATTCATAATGTAGAACTAGATAGGGGCCAATTGATCCTGAATGAGATAGATGATGAAAAATATACCCAGAATATATCACAAAAACTCTGCTTCCAGACAGTTCAATTTATGTTGTTTTTTTTTCAATTTTTAGCACACTGTCTCACTTGCTTTGCTACTTTTTATAGTCCCTTGGAAATTTACATGACTGACCTCACTCATATCCGAAATGTTAAGCTTTTCCGCTTCAACTTTCAGATACAAACTACCTTCAAACAACTTTATTGATGAGTATAATTAAACCATATCCTGTATCAAAATTTATTTAGAGTATATGTTGGAATTTTCCAAATGATCCTATTTTTCTCATCTATATGTTTTTCTCAGATGTTCATTCTCTTTTATTTGAATTCAAATTGCCAACTGTTACAAAATATTCTTATACTTTTTCAAATACATCTTTCCAAAACAAATTTGTCAAGTAATATATCCTTATATTATGTACAACATTATGTTTATCTTTCACTGCCAAACTCCATTTACATTTCTCACTTTTAGCCAAGTTGAAACTGTAAAGTTTCAGATACTGTTTCACTCTAAGTTTATTCAGTGCAATTAGCTCAATTAAAAGAAACTGTGATGGTGAGTTATAACATGTCAAAAAAATAAGTATGATATGATAAAAATCCTATAACTCAAGTGATTTCAAAAGGTGGACCATTCTTTTTTGGCAAAAAACTGGAAATGGTGGTGTAACTGAATGATTGATACATAAATGAGGTTGACTCAGGCCATGAAGACCACCTGGTCCTCCAAGAAATAAGTAGTATATTTTTCCATGTACTATTGTGTGTCATTTCCAATACAATGTGGCCAGTTACATTACTAATGGAAAAAGCCTACTCTATTTGCATTTAATGATGTTCAATAAATTGATGTACAACATAATATTTACTGCAATTCAAAATAATATAAGGAGGCAAAAGAAGCAAAAAGAGAAAATATTTATATATATTTTTTTAAATAATTGTTTAATTCTTTCTTATTGGGTTCAGATTTAAGAAAGATATTGAGTTAAAAAATAAACTCAAATATGGATTAAAAAAGGATTTATTGAAGCTGAATAAACTATGTCTGATGAAAGTTTATGCATATGTAATCGTATTTTAATGACTTAAACAAAACTTTTGTTTCATTTTAATGCTGGCGACAAAAACCAATGAAAACTTTTGATAGTTGGAAAACACAGTATCTAAATATTTGTTACAAATAAAACTACAAAAACTGTATGATCATATTTAGTCACAAATAAGAAGCTTTAAGCAACTTGTATACTTGTACAAGATATAATTTCTTCTTATACTGTTACCTGATTGAAAATGAGGAAATTTTGTTTGAAAAAGTACTTATTTAACAGGATAAGTTCAGAATCTTTTTTGAGGTCTGTAAAAAACTTTCCAAATCTTTATATATGTAAAAACGGCTCATTTGGGTTGAGAAAATGTTTTACGCAGAGGAGCGAACTACATTGTTCACTCCTCTACGTAAAACATTTTATCAACCCAAACGAGTCGTTTTTACATATATATTTTCTCTACAAGTGGGTTTTCTCAACGTCACTTCCAAATCTTGTATAACTATTTCTGTGATACTAAAGAATCAATAAAGACCCTGTTTAATTCTTAGTCAGAAACCTGTAACATCTGCTTTTAATCATTTCTAGTACAATCCTTTAGCATCTCTGAAAGCCTCTTCATAAAAATCTTAGGAAAGATCTTCATCTGAACCATATATTGAGAATATGCTTTCCTTCAGGCTCTTAAAGGTTCTTGCATTTGCTTTAGTGGGTTCTTTTACAGTTTTCATATCTTTAAACATAAAATAGTTACAGCACAAACATTTATTTCAAGATAAAACATATTCCAAATATAAAGTACACAGATAAATCATGTACAAATTATATATTTTTAGACTCATCTAACATTTAAAAGGGACTTTTTTTGTTTGGCTAATTTTAGCTTTATCATGCTCAAGAATTTTTTATTATTATAAAGAATTAACTGGTATGTACAAAACAAGAATACTAAATTGGAGCACAAAAAAAAATAGTACTTACTGTAAAATAGTACTTACTGTAAAAAGCACAAAATATTTCTGATTATTTTCTCCTACACAATTATTGACCCATGGACAATGATGATCCATCTTACGAATGCAACGCTGACAAACACTACAATGATGTGCTCTTTCTGGCTTAATGCAGCAGCATTTAGGACATTTATATACAACTTGTCCTTCCTGCAACCCTAGCTGCTGGACAGCTTCTTTAGTTGCATTACCCTGGGGTACTGCACCCTTAAGATGATAAATAATGTCATATACATAAAATGAAGTTTATATATTTCATTATTGAAGACTTTAATAAAAGTGATTCTGAATTATAGAAAAACACTCTGCAACTATAATCTGCAGAAGGAGACAAAAAAGTGATTTTTAAAATATTTGTCAAATACCTTGTTCTGCTGTATAATTCTCCACTCTAATTATCCATATTTCCATGTTAACATGGCATGGAACACAAATATAGTGGAAATACATCATTCCATGGTAAATAACAGCATTTCAATAATTTATGAAAATACTTAATTATATTTATAAAACAGATAAACAACATGTTACACGTGCAACACATAAAATTACAAGCTACAGTACTTATTTCACATTACACACGCAGTACATAAAACTACAAGCTACAGTACTTATTTCACACGTTACACATGCAGTACATAAAACAAAAGTTTTACATCTTTCCTAAGCACTTAGCGTAGCTAGTCTATATGAATTTAATGATGACCAAGTTCATATGACTAAAATAAATCCATATAAATATACAAGGTAAGATATACAAGTAATCATTACATATAACAGAAGTATTACTGATATTAAAATTCTGGCAAATGCCAAACTTGTACAGTTTACCATTTATACCTAACTTTACAGATACTGTGTTAAAATTTCAAATGGCCACACCATAAATCTTAAGATATTTTGTCAATATAAATTTCACAGATAAAAAAAAAGTTTTGAGAGTTAACCAAGTAGATGTTAACAATAATCTTCTTTATGTTTTATTCTATTTCTAACAGTAGTCATACCTTAACTTATTGATTAGAGATAGTGCAGTAAAGAACGTTAAAATTTTGTTAACTGTTACGAAGTAAGAGTTAATGTTATCATAACAACAGAGAAGCTACTAAATCCTCTCTCTATATATACAAGCCACAAAACATGCATTGAACACCAGATTAACTGGATGAATGCAAAAGACTTGAACTACACATTCAGGACAAAGACGCACAAAAAGTGAAGGTTTGCCACAAAAATATATTTTTTACAATTCAATAAATATTGCAAATTCTTTTAAAATTAGCTAAAATTTTACATAACATGAAATTGTAAGTCCAAAACTTTTCATTATTTGTTTCTGAGTATTTAATACAACTAGAATACATGTATTCTAATCCATTAGCAGATTGCAAAATTTGATGTGTTAAAGTTAATTGTAATGTAAATATAAAACAAATCTAAAAAATAATTCAGATATGAAATTATTTTAAATAACATGCAATATACTTAAATTAGTTCTACTAGCTGGGGTATCCATACCCTGGACAATAGTTATGTAAATTCACAATTAATGAAAGGTTATCTTGGGACATGAAAAGTTGCTTCCTTTATATATAAATTAAAAAACACCACCCAAAATGCCCATAGGAACAGCAAAACATAATATGTGAAACTGTAAGTTTGTATGTATCTCCTCATAGACCAAACAAACCTTATACCAAACTTGGTGAAGATCCATGAACCAGGGCAAAGTAGTGGTATCCCCTTCCAATGAAACACATATACATCTACACCCTGCAAAGTATTTTCATGGACATACAACAGACAGTTCTGTTATATTTATATAGATGGAGCCAGTGCATTAGCTCCCCATGAGATGTATTCATGATATCATATCTGTACCCTGAGAATGGAGAAAAATAAAGTTCTCCTTAACAGGAAATAGAGGTGAAATGGGATAAGTGTAACCCCTACTGCAAATCTTTGAGCACACAGGATGAAAATTTTGTGAAGTTAAGGGTTGCACATCATGTAATAAAAAAGGTTTCTCAGTATCATGTAAGCAAGAGTTTCATTGTAGTATGATTCATATGATACTATTGACTGTTTCACATCAATAATGTTACACACACATATATATATATATATATATATATATATATATATATATATATATATACACACACACATATATAAAGGCTTACAAAAATACAGCTTCTAATAACTTAAAAGTATTTTTTATGTTTTTTGTTTTATAAGAAATGTACTCACAGGATCTGTTAGCATTGCTTTTAGGTGAGAAAATACAGCCAAAAATGCAAGTACTTCAAATACCATTAGGTTGACAGCACTGTAGCATGGATAAATACTACTAATAGGCAATATAATCACGATCAGAACCACATACTCTGCATACAGTACTAACAGCCAAGTTATTACTGCACAGATGATGCCACAAATGTCTTTTACAAACCAAAACTTCCTTCCACAACATTGGTTGTTTCTATCCAAAGCTAATGTTTCAGCCATAGGTAAAGGTGAGGAAGAAAGCTGTCTTGAAGAACAGTGAGCATGCCTTCAACTAAATGAAAACAAAACAGAAAACACTTTATATACTGTAAATGCAGTACCTTTTAAAATATCTGAACATAAAATATGAATTTTGATAATTCTCTTAGCATACACAGCAGATATAAACTGTGAATTAAAGGTAAAAATTAACACTAACGAGAACTGAAATAGAGTTCATTCATTCTACATAACAGCATTAATATTTTCTTTAAATACTTACTCCATTTAACTAAATCCCCACTTACAATGTAAATACAAAAATTATACATAGTATTGTAAATAAGACCTTGACATGTCCTAATACATGATAAATCATTTTCACATTTTAAATTCTATGGTATTAGCATAGTAACACTTGCTTTTATACAACTTAAAAATTCATGATAAAATTGGAAATAAGGTCAAACTATACTTTAGTTTACTAAATAAACAACTCATCAGTCTGTGTTTTTAGAGAGACAAGCAGCATTTAGTCATGAGACAGAGTAATAATGGAACTGTTCTTTTAAAAGTCTGATAAAAAACACTTTATAAAGTAAGTTAACAAAGTTTAAAATATTGTTGATAGTCAACATGGTTTCACTGGGAAAATATCTTGCCTTACTAATAATTTTTATAAATTCTCTAAATAGTTTACTGCTTATGTAAATAAGGATAAAGGTGTGAATATGAAGTATTTGGATTTTCAGAAAGCATTTGACAAACTATTGCCCAAAAGGCTTGTTAACAAAATTATCTCTATAGATCTGCTTCAAATCTGGCTTACTGGATAAAAAAGTGGCCAACTGGAAGAAAGCAAAGCATTGTTCTAAATGAAGGTCAAATTTGATTAACATCACTAATAAATGGGGTACTTATGACTCAGTGTTAGCACCTTAGCCCTTTCTAATTCACATCATTGACACAGACAAAGGAATGGGCAATAAACTACTTAAATAACTGATGATATTAAAGTTTTTGGTGTTGCTAACTTTGTGAAAAACATAGCTACTTCACGAAAGGATTTAGATCACTTGGTGAGTTGGGCAAATAAATGCCAGGTGGCTAAAATAATATGAAATGCCAGATAATGCATGTGGGTTATCAAAATTGAATTATAAATACAATTTTGATGAAAGTTAACATTTTCTTAAATTGTGATTGTATTTCCAATGACACTTGCCTTTTCTTGCACTATAGCTATCACTTCCTTTACCAATTTAAGCATAGGTTGGATTTTTTCTTGCTCCAGTTTTTCATTCTTCACTTAAGTGTCCTTGGCAATATCTGTTTTGTGACACTCTTTATCTATGTAAATACTCCCTCTATTCTGGTACTATATATAAGTACCTCATCAAGATAAAATTATCATTTTTTTTACAACAATACTTTAATTATATCATTCATAAGATGAATCAGGATAAAGTTTTGAATCAAACAAAATGGGAGATAAAAATCATATGAAAACTGATCACTTTACAGAATGGTAATAAACACAATCACCTGGCTGCAGAGACACTAAAATTCCCTGAAACATCCATTCAAAAGTTTCACAAAGACAGGACAAAGATGTACTGAAGTACCTCAAGTGTAATAAACTTAAAAATACTATTATATATATACCTTACTGAAACAATAAGAAGGCTCGTCTGATGTGGTATGGTATATACTGATTAATCAATTGCTATAGTATTCTATTTCCAACAAATATGAAATTTAACTATAAGAAATTTTACTATGTACAAAAATGTGTTAAGCTTTTCAAAAGTATTTGCAAAAAATGAGTATGATATAACATTTGTTATTTGTGATCCATGTAATCAGAATATAGCATGATACTTGTGTGAATTGTTGCACACGAAATAACTTATGGCTGACAGAGATTTCAGTTACAATATTTTCTACTGTTGTAGAATTGCAAATGTTATACTTAAAGTAATTATTATATAACTATTCAAGTTAAAATCTTGAAATATTATAATTAAATTCTAACTTGGAATTTGGAGAATGAAAATTTGAAAGATCACAATTTAAACTAAATACAACTTATAAGATCCAACACGTTGTAAACTATACCTAGGAAAATAACACTAGAAATAGTACTACTATCAGTAATAACAGTACTAACTAAACTAGTACCATGAAGTAACAGTAATACTTATAGTTTAAAACTACCAACTGCTACATACCACTAATGAGATTCACTAACCCAACTGAATTATTGTAATCATAATAAAGCCATAAAATAAACGACGTTCAATGCTCTAAAAGTCTAACTTTTAAATTTATTGGCTTATACAAATATATTTCCAGCATGTTAGGCATTATTATATTCCACTTCAACTGTGTAACATAATAACATTAGCATCATAACAACACAGTCTGTAAAGAATAAATAGACGCGCCACCTGCAGTTCTCAAACCCAAATTTAGTTGTATGTATTGCACTAAATCCACTTGGGAATAATATATAAACAATTTCAATATCTCATTGTGTAGCTTTGTGCTCAACTACAAACAAATAAAGAATATATTGGTGATAATTTTATAGCTCCATGTGTCAGTTTACACGCTGTAATGCCCATAATGGTGACTGGGCATATCACATGGGAAGTTAATTGGGGGTAACTGCACATCAATGACGCCTCCTGCCCTTTGATTATCACTATCTTGTTTGTTTATCCTTCTTACCTTTTGGTAAATAGCCAACTGAAATACCTTGTGGAAACTTTCAGTATCTTTCAACTTTAGTTGAAGGAGTGGTATTTCTCAAGGAACTTAAATAATCAGCTTATATTACCAAATTTTGTTTTGGCTCTTTATCTTGTGTCTTTAACTCATGTTTGTATAATACTTTCATATTTTGTTCAGTACTACACTAGAGCCATCCAAATCCTGAGATGTCCGGCTGGTCAATGCTTTTGTGTTGACCCTTCTTGAACCATAAGCTAAGCTTTTATCTATACACATCACTTACTCATCTGTTTATATTACTGAATAAAAATATTCGTGGTGATATTCTTAAAAGGGAGTGGGGAAAATCATCTTGTTATGCTATGTTTAATGGACTTCCTGAAATAACATGTCTATAATATGACCATTTTAAGTAGTAAGGATCGTATTTGAAACTTTTGTGAAAGAAACGTGATTGAAATAGTGGACAAGGTAAACACTTTTTATAATTAACTTGTATTTTTGTAACCTAATAATTCATATTCAAAATAACATATTGTTAATTTTCCAATTATCCTGATTAAGCAAAGGTGTCCATGTGGGAAATAGGCTGACATTATTTGCAGTAACAACTTTTCTGCATTTATTCTGTTCTGTTTAGGGTAAGAATTTCTCAGCCTTTGTGGAAGGGAGCTAGTTATCCATTCTTTTTCGCAGACTGAGATTTTAGTTGGATTTCCACAGATGTACAAATAGCGGCTAGTAGTTCAACTTGTATCCGGTTATGAAGGCATTATTGTCTTGATAAGAGATGGATGTTTTTAAACTTGATCTATGGTCTTTTAGCGACAAATAATATTTAGTCATCTTTTCTGTTAGAAACTCTTACTCAAAAATATTGCATTGTCAAAGTGCTTCAACTCAACATATGAAATGACATGTAACTGAAGTAGGCGAAAGTAGTGAACTTCAGTTCTACCAGCTTTGCCTGTATCTTTTCAACGAGAGAAGTAGTTTGTGATAGCGCTATCTAATTATTCTTCCTTAAGTATATGCTAACTCTTGCTGAGTTTGGGCCAATTATTGGGAAAAGGAAGTTCATTTGCCACTCAAAATTTATTCTCATTTGGACTGGTTATGGCTGGTGCTGAAAATTTGTTTGAATGCAGTACTACATGTTTGGCCACTGTTTTATTTTGCTGGGTTCTTAACTTTTTATTGGTAGTTGATGATGCTGACAGTAGGAGAGATTGCTTGATGAGATTCTTTGATACTTGTATTCATTGCCGTTATTATATATTTATTATTGGTAAATAGGGTGTATTGTAGTTAAAAATAATGATTGGCTAGTTATGAAAAGTTCATGTCTCTGAACTAGAGGTAATTTAGTTGGATGAAATGCTTAGCTGCTCTTAGGAACTCGAAATTAGATATCTTGTTGCTTCTTTTTAGGCGATCCTGATTTTGATTTCCAGGTGTGTTAAAGCAACGAAATGTTATTGGACAAAATGTACGCTTACGTGACATGGGGCTCTGGGTCTGATTATAGAGCTGCTGATAAGGATGCTCAACTAATCAATTATTCTGATGAGATTAGGCAACATGTGTTCCTTTAACAAGCGAATTGTTTTTATTTATGTACAATTTCCTCACAGATAATGTCCTAAAATGTCTTGAAATATCTTCGACTTCCAACTGGATTCTTTAGTCAACTGCGGAAGTCTAGTTGGCCTCTAATATAGTTGTAGTCAAATAGTGAGAATTTGGTTCTGGGATGAGCGGCAAGTGTGGCATGTCCTTTTTTATCTAATTCTTCAAACTACTTCTTTGGGTTTTAATTTTTACCTCTGAAGTTCTGGGCTGAGAATAATGGTTAAGAAAACTTGACTTGCTTTTAGTATAAATTGCCACTTCTCAAATTATGTGAGTAAAAATCTTAATTTTAAAATATTATTTTGTTCTTTATTTGTGTATACAGAAACTTCAACAAATGTTTTGATACGTATACTAAAACAATGTAAATTACTGGTCGTCAAAAAAATATAACTATATGATCATCAAGTAGTACAGCGATATACTGCAAGCTTTCTGTTCTGATAATCAAATTAAAATGTATATAAAACGTAATCTACCTCACTTTAATTGTTCACAACGCATTTGCAATAACAGTTATAAACAGTTTTTTTTTTTACTTCCAAGTTTGTGTATATTTATAATTATTACTTTACAACATCTATTTACACGTGATTTATGCTTGGGGTCATTGTCCTTCGTATTCTACAGAAAAAAACTAACATAAATTTAAAGTTTTAAATTTTGAAATAAATCCTCTTATACAATACTTTTGTTAATTGATCACTATGTCACTTATGTTCATTATATGTATTGTAAAAAGTGCATTACCTTAGTAGAATCAAAGTACCGTGATATCAAGCCCATCAGCATTACTAAAATACACAAACTGCATGGCCTAGCGCGTAAGGCGTAATCCGAGGGTCGCGGGTTCGCGCCCGCGTCGCACTAAACATGCTCGCCCTCCCAGCCGTGGGGGTGTATAATGTGACGGTCAATCCCACTATTTGTTGGTAAAGAGTAGCCCAAGAGTTGGCGGTGGGTGGTGATGACTAGCTGCCTTCCCTCTAGTCTTACACTACTAAATTAGGGACGGCTAGCACAGATAGCCCTCGAGTAGCTTTGTGCGAAATTCCCAAACAAACAAACAAAAGCTTTACAAGTGCATTATGCATAATACGATTAATGTCAAACTCTATTGATCCAAAGTACGATTCAGTACCGTAGTGTACCAAAATGTTTGATTTACCGATCACACTGAAACTAGTTACAACATGAAAAACAGCAAATCAGCGGTTGTTAAAGTAAAGGATAAACGGTTAAAGTAAAGGGCAAACGAGTGAAATGTTTACATTTTTTACTCTTTTACGTTCTTGTATATTAGCCTGTTTTAAACATCACGAGTGAATGTTCTGGTATTGTTTTTAGAACAAAAATAGTATAATATTGGTGGGGAGAAAGAATTCCAAATATTTTTCTAGTATTACGTTTATAAAAGTTTTTTTCTTAGTTTTGGTAGTTACATGTATGCTGTAAAGTAACAAGAGCAGTGACAGTTTTAACTGGTGTTGTAAGTTATATTTATCTAGGATTCAAAGTATAAGTGAAAAATCCAGTGATGAAAGTGTGAAAGAAAAATCTGTTAAACATAAACAAATAAACATCAGATTGTGAATAAGAAGAAAACACAACGACAGCGAAACTATTTTGTTAGCATTGGGACTAAAGTTTTTGTTATAATGCTGCTTATACCATTATCAAATCATAAATATACGCTTAGAAAATGTTTCCCACAGCTAATAAGCTTACTTTTCTTGCTTATTTCTCATGTACGTGATGACAGAGTAGAGTATTTGTGAAATACTAGAATACGTAGCTAAATTAAATTATCATGCCTTCGTTCCATGTTCATGTTTCGTATTCACGATTCATAAACCGCATTATTGAGACTCAAGCATTTTCAGCCCATATGTTTGTGGTAATAAAAACTAGTACCAATAACTGGCATAAGTAAGATTGTCATTATTACTAGAAAATAAATACTAATAAAATGAAGAATGTAACAAAACTGATTTTCAATATAGTGTCTTATTTGATAAAGGGATGGCTTCACACGACTTCATTAAGTCTACTTTGGAGTGGTACACAGAATTCTGTTCATTAAAGTCCTTCTGTTCATTCTGTCTGTTTTTAATAACATGGCCAAAAAATTCAACACAGGGATTGACTTCACTCTCTTCATAATTGTACAGTTTTCGAAAATGGTTCAATTGTAAAGAAAAAATATGCGACATCGGTATAAACATTATCAGTTTGCAATAGATTGTGTAGATTTTAAATATAAAGCCCTGTTTGGATGTTTCACGGTTGCAAGTTCAGACGGCAACAAAATGTGAAACTTTGCAAATGGGTGAATACTTTTGCATAACATTGTATGTATCTCTGTTTTTATTCTTATGTTTAACCCATAAGTTGTTCAACTCTATATAGTCATCTCACTCGTGTTAAATATAGTAACGCTTGTACTTTTCCAAAACTTAAGGCTTACTATAGAACAATATTTTATTCTTTTACGTATTTTTTCATATTTTTCTAATACAATAAATTGGACAACGCTGCTTTCCAAAAATTTGAGACAATTCAAATCACTAGAATTAACGAGGCATATGATAATACCTTTTTTGAGATCCTACACAACTGAAATTGATAAAATATTTTAATATATCACTTATAAATTCAAGTTTAAGTCTAAAATACATTTCCTCTTTACTTTAACACAGACTAAGATAATCGGTTATTTCAACAAGTGGAAACATGAAACAAACGACATTTGAGGGTCGAAATTTTAAGACAAAGTTCTGTGTGATTGGTCAGAAGAACGACGTTAACACGATCTTTACACGTGGTGGAAAGGAATACAAGAACTGAAATTGGAATGAACTGAGTACCGTTTAATATAATCATAGGAAGATTTTTTATATATATTTATTCTATAATTATAATATTCGCGTGAGAGTTAAATGTTTTTTTAAGTTTTAGATAGTTTATATTTTTCTTGTTTAGATTAGATACTGCAGTTTATTTGCGTAACTTTATGTGAAAACAATTCTAAACTCATCAAGAGTTGATTACAACGTAATTCATGGCTTTCATGTTGCTGTGTGTGTTTATTATTGTTATTCCGTGATTCTTTGTGTTTAATTGTTTGTTTGTTTTTGTTTGTTTTGAATTTCGTGCAAAGCTACTCGAGGGCTATCTGCGCTAGCCGTCCCTAATTTTGCAGTGTAAGACCAGAGGGAAGGCAGCTAGTCATCACCACCCACCACCAACCCTTGGGCTGCTCTTTTACCAACGAATAGTGGGACTGACTCACATTAGAACGCCCCCACGGCTGAAAGGGCGAGCATGTTTGGTGCGACCGAGATTCGAACCCGCGACCCTAAGGTTACGAGTTGAACGCCTTAACCCACCTGGCCATGCCGGGCCTCTTTGTGTTTAATACCAGATGTTTTGAAATGTAATTTTTGATATTCAGGTTTCACGATTTGATTATTTTAAAGTATTGATTTGGTGCGTAATTACTCTAGACTACATTTAATGTACAGTGTTTATAAAATATGTTTTGTAGTCCACATATTTTATATCCACTAGACATTATGAAATTAAATTAAGCTTAACTAGCTGATGAACGAATTTGATATGACACTGAACTATGACCTTAACGTTCAGATAAAATGTGTTTATTAACTCTTTCATCATACATAATGATATAAAGTGCTAAATGTACATTTATGGCATTCTATTTCTCGTGAATTTACAGTCCTGAAAACAAGTGATCATGCAAAATCATTGTCTTTAGTTACGGAATATCCGTCACCTTAATCACCTTCTGGACAGATCCTGGTTTAAAAAAAAACATGTTGATGTTTCTTTAGAATAACAACAGCCCAACGGAGAAATAACTGGGGAATATCGATGTGCTCAATCATATGTTTTGGCACATAATAATAATTCCCATAAACAGAACATACAATCACCACTCCAAAGTGATTGGATTTTAGATGCTCATTGATCGCCTTTTCATTTGGAGTGTCTCCAAAACACACAAAACATTTGAAATTAATGATTAAAATAACAGATGTAAGTTAGTGTCACCTATATCATGATATAAAACCAAAAAAATCTTACACGTACAGTGTGATTGAACAGATTGACAATGTGTACGTAATCTCTTTATTTGTGTGCATGATAAGTAGTTATGGCTAATTACTGAATACTCGTGCAGTCACTAACCGATAAGATCTTTGTATCATGTCTCACAAATGTTAAAGTTTTAAAAACAAGAACTAATATTGACATACTCGGTATATCCTGTAACGTATATGTTTTGATACTCCCTAGGCCCGGCATGGCCAAGCGTGTTAAGGCGTGCGACTCATAATTCGACGGTCGTGAGTTCGCATCCCCGTCGTGCCAAACATGCTCGCCCTTTCAGCCGTGGGGCCGTTATAATGTGACGGTCAGTCCCACTATTCGTTGGTATAAGAGTAGCTCAAGAGTTGGCGGTGGGTGAGATGACTAGCTGCCTTCCCTCTAGTCTTGCAGTGATAAATTAGGGACGGCTAGCGCAGATAGCCCTCGAGTAGCTTTGCGCGAAATTCCAAAACAAACAAACAAATTGATACTAAGCTTAGCCTTTTATGCTAATTTTGAGAAAGGAAATTGAAAATTCGTCATCATTAATAAAGTTTTAAAGGTAAAAGAGACAGACAGTTTTATAATTAATTAGACGTACTTCAAAAATATGTAGACAAAAGAAACAATACTGGAGACGAATAGGGACAGTTTAGAAACTAGCTAGACGTACTTAAAAAATATATAGATAAAAAAATCAAGTAAAATCAGTTATAACTACCATTGTGTTTGATTTTTATCTGATATAAACTAGTATTTTGGATTTGTAAAATGCAAAGCATTACGCCAAGGAAATTCTATCATTTAATTCTTTGTTTAAGATGTCACGGAAAATTACCTTTTCCTCTCTGTAAAAGCTGGATAGAAGAAAGACCACAATCTTCATGCCAACATTCAAATGAACACCTAGCTTTTATTAGAACCTTGGTGACAGAAGAAGTTAAGATAGCTCGTCAGTATATCATGATTTTTCTAAATCTAGCTTTTTTTTCACAGGACACATGAATACGTCTTTGAGAAAAACAAAAACTTAAAGATAAAATTGTAGATATGTCTGCATAGTATAATACTATACAATCACAAAAACTCCATTAATTAAGCTGTTTACTGAGTGAAAAGATCTGTTTCCGAACAATGCTAAAATTTAGTTTGGGTGTTTGTGCCGTTAGGGTACGTTTAAAGACAAAATTCACTGATTATATATCATTTGTAAGAGTGTATTATATATTAATGATTGATTCTCTTAAGATGCTATACTTGTCAAGTTTAAAGTTGTCGCTCTCCAGTGGAAGCATACCCATGAATACCTTTCACAACTGAAGCAGACGAACATCTGTTTCGTTCACTACCCTTTGAGCTCGCACAAAGATGTTTAGTTTCATTCGATAATTTTAGGAGTTTAACGAAACGTAAATCAGTTGTAAAGAAACACTTCATGAATATAAAACCGATAAATGACTTGTAAAATTATTTCAAGTTTTTGACATATAGACTGTCTCGAGATGCCCATGTGAATCGATATGGAAGAGATAGCGTTAGACCATTTCCTTCCATCAAATCATAGACACTTGTAAACATTAGTTTCTTTTTCGTTGTATAACATAATATCAAATCAGTCTTATTATATTGAAAAATTAAGAAAAAATAGAAATACACACACACACACACATCTTTTTTAAAAAGGATCATCCGCTGTAGCGCTTTAATATTACTTGTCTATTTGTTGGATTTTCGTATGCAACAGTTTTCAGGAGTTTCGTGAATCTCCAGAACATAAGTGATAACAAAATATTTTTACAAGCGATGCATTCAGTCATTCAGGAAAATTGTCACGAGTCATCTGCGCTCTAGCGACGCTTTTCAAGTAGCACCTCGTGAAACTATGATGTCAAATCACCTCTTGCTCTCTCTCTTTCAGCCTTATCATTTAATGTTGATAAAAAAATAGTAAAAATATAAACCTATTTCAGTTTTAGAAATGTCTTTAATTGTTTGTTAATTAAAGAAACAATTCACTTTGAATTTAAGTTGCTAGGTATTGGTTAGTATTTTTGGTTCCAAGTAGTTTTTATTGTGAAAACCTTGACTAATCTTTTAAGAAAACTTAAGAAAAGTCTAAACATATCAAATTCCTGGAGGAAAACTTTATAAAAAAAATAATAACTTAACGTATTTAGAAGGATAATATTATATACATTAATATGGATATAAAGGTGTGTTTCCATTACATTTTGAGTACACAGTAAACACATATATCATTGCTAAATATTAAAACGAAATCCCGTGCAATTCATCATACCACACCCTGTGCAAGTCAGTGATCTTATTTATTAACCTCACATCTCGTTCAAAACAATATTCTCTATTGATTAACTTGACTTTCCGTGTAAGACATTAATATTATTCATTATCCTGGGTAAGACAATATCATAACATTATCTTTTGTTTGTACAAAGAAATAGCTCTAAACATTATCATTTGAAAGAAAGTAGAGTCATCCATTAGTTTTTCAAGACAGAAATGGCATACGTTACTTTGTGCAAAACAGCGGTGATATTTCTTTATTTCACTTGCTGTTCAAGAGAACGATATATTAAATAACGGCTCGTTTCATGAAATACGGTAACCCAGTCTGTAGAAAGGAAGATGTTATCTAAAACTGTTTCCTAACCTACGTGACAAAAGTTATTATTCCCTAATTTTTTACACTTATAACATTCAATAAACTCTAATCGCGTGCAAAAGGAAATGTCTTTCATTTATCCTTTATTTATTAAATCCTTCATTCTGTGCAAGACAGTTGTATAAAATATGTCAACAGTTCATTTTTGGAACATTAAATCAACTTATATTAACTTGCAAGGCAACGATTTTATTGATTAATATGTTAACCTTGAGAAAGCAGCAATTATTTTTGTCAATCTTCCATTTCCTATAAAATAAAAATGTCCCCTTTTCCAAATTTCTTCCAAATGGAAGACTATCCATCATCTTTAAGTCAGAAGTGCCATTTATTAAACATTCATCTGTTCAAAGACCGAAGTCGAAAGTTCTCATCTATTAACCTCTCCAAAATAAAAATGTCAATCATGAATCATCATCTCCGGTAAAGAAATGCCATTTACTAATTCCTCAACAGACAGAAAATTTATCTGCTAACCCTTCATTATCTCCAAATTAGAAGTTTCATCTATTAATTTTTCTTCTCCTTGAAAATAGAAATATCATTGAAAAACAGACATTTGTCTCATCAACAAACTATATCCTTTAATATCTAAGTGCCATCCATTAATTCTTCATTTCTTTTAAGAGGGAAGTATATCAATTAATCCATTATTTCCGGTTAGAAGTGTCATCAGTTAATCCCTCAGAAGCATTATCCTGTAATGTCTCACCACTTCCAAGTGAAAAATACCATGCATTAATTCCTTATTTTCTTCAACACAATCCTTTAATCTTTCATCTATATTAGTTCTCTATTCCCTTCAAGTAAGAAATGCCATTTATTAATATATTGTATCCTTTGAGTCAAAAATATCGTTCAGTAAGCCATCAGAAGTGTCATCCTATAATCTCAAATAGACTCATTATACATTGATCTATCATTTCATTCAAGTCAAAAGCTTCATTCGTTATTTCAGCACAAGTTAGAGAAAGAACGGGGACATATGTAAATATATAGACGTGTAAATAACTTTTAATTAAAGTAGGTGTGCTTACGTTGGATACGTACGTTTTTTTTTAAATTTAATAGAATTCCTATGTGTAGCAGGAAAGATAGAGGAACAGAAACATTGGAAGGTTTCCTGTGTCATATATTTTTCTTCTCTAGAGCCAAGCTGGGGCCCTGCATGGCCAAGTGTGTTAAGGCGTTCAACACGTAATCCGAGGGTCGCAGGTTCGAATCGCGGTCGCACCAAATATGCTCGCCCTTTCAGCCGTCGGGGCGTTATAATGTTACGATCAATCGCTCTATTCGTTGGTAAAAAAATAGCTCAAGAGTTGGCGGTGAGCGGTGATGACTAGCTGCCTTCCCTCTAGTCTTACACTACTAAATTAGGGACGGTTAGCACAGATAGCCCTCGAGTAGTTTTGTGCGAAATTTAAAAAACAAACAAACAAAAACAATAAACTGACTCGTAAAAAATTAAAAAAACGCCAGCTCATTCTTTGTTAATAGAATTTTTAGGCTTTACCATATTCACTTCGAAAACTTTAGTCTGTCTCTCAATTTTAATTAAAATTTTATTTAGACTATTTTGCTAGAAAGATGATGAAGTCTTGGTTCAACAGTTTCTAGGAATAGCTATTTTTACTCTTTTATAATCTACTTCACAAGAGTACAAACTCTACGTGATATGTATACTTATTCTAATCTGTCATCTGGAATGTTATTGATGTGCACTTAAATATTAGAAAAAAGGTAATTAAAAAAAATTACCTTTGATCAAGCAGTCAGGAAAGTAAATAAAGATCAGAAATGTGCATTAAATACGTTGTTTACTCATCAATGTTTCCATATCATTCTCTTGTCTGAGAGAACAAAGGAAACCTAACCTTTTGGTATCCTAAATGTCGCATGTTGCTTCCACTTGCCAGAAAGTAAATCAAGAAAAGCGCAGTAAATGTACAGATTAAACTGGTTAGTTTGCTTTCTTGCTGCCAGGGTATGCGTTTTTGGATAAATTCCAGTCCTTTGGCAACTTGCAGCAGACCCTAATCTGTTTCGTCTCAAGTTTGTTTTTTTAAAGATAAAAATGGTTCTTTCATCTAAAAATAAGCAACTTATCCTTTTTACTTCTACACAGATGACATTGGTTTCGATGAACTTATAATTATTATTAATAACTCGTAATTCATTGTTTATTTGAAATATGTGAAAATAAAACGTTTTGATGTTAAACACGACGTTGGTGCACTTGTTATGATAATTAATGTTTTCAACTTGTATGTTATTAAATTGTAATTACGTAAAATATTTCATCAAATCTTTCAAATTATATTTTGATTAGGTGCTTTTTGGAATATCGCATCATTTAGTTAACTAAACTAATGTTTTAGTATGCTTTTATATAATAACGAGAAATATAGATACTGTAGAATATTTGTAATTTTTAAGTAATAAATAATTAAATAGAAGAAAAAAGAGTAGAAATAACTACCTCTTTCTTTCACCAAGCCCCCCCAGTTGGTTTCGATAGCATTGGTGGGCAGAGTACAGACAGCCCATTGTGTAGCTTTATGCTTAACTTAAAGTAAACAAACAAACAATTTTCACCAGATATAAACACATTCACTGAATTGTTTGAAACACAAGAAAAATGAAAATGAATTAGAATATCCACTAGAGGGATAATTCTACATTACACAAAAATAATTTTAAAAATCACAGTATTATGTACTGAGAAACTTTGAAGCTGCATCGATTTCAAGATATAGAATCATGTAATTAAATTTTTGAAAACAATTAGAGACCTGTACATTTCCTACTACCGAAGTCATATTTTTTAACTTTAATATTTAATCCAACACTTGAGAATCGTGTTGTTCATAAAACAACACAAAATAAATTCAGTTTTTGAGTTTTAAAATACCATGAAGCAATTTTCACAAACTTATAGGTTTAGTAATAACAATAAAAAAGGACTATTTTAGTTTACATTATTTTGATCTTGCAATCTATACTTTTATTGTAATTTTTTGTTGAGGTTTATCATTGAAGATTCTCTCATCATTCCTTTCAAGGAACCGATATTACGATGAAGATATTTTCAGAATTTACAAATGAAATATGGTAAAGACGTAGTGGGGTTTTAGCGCCATCTATAAAAACGAAACATTTCATTGAACAAAGTTATCAAAATCAATAATATTTTCCTTACGGTTATTAAACATCTCCTGCTGGTGGTTATCTGAAGTCTTTTAATTGTTTAAGTGTACAGCATATTTAAACGACACCTGTAATACTGCAAGCAAAGGATTTTTTTTTATTATACAAGGGCTGTTCAAAAAATACGCGGACTGTTTGAATTGCGCGGCTCCAGTTGGTTCCAGGGGAATCCGCTTGGTGTCGCTAGGTTCGCACAGATCAGCTGATTACGACGCCATTTCCCGATTGCAGATATCTTCATTTGTGTATTAGCTACGCGGTTTTAAGTGAAGTGCAATTTTTTCGTTTGGCGGATTTCAGAATGAATGACCTGAAGGAGCATCGATTTGCTGTGAAATTTTGTGTTAAACTTGGAAAATCTGCGACTGAAACTTTTGCTATGCTTAACACGGCTTACGGTGATGTTGCTATGAAGCGTACGGCATGTTTCAAGTGGCATGAACGTTTTAAGGATGGTCGACAGTCCATTGAAGATGATGAGCGTCCTGGACGTCCTTCCATGTCAACTGACGACCCACACGTCGCCAAAATCAACACCCTGGTGCGAGCAAATCGACGTCTGCCTGTCAGGGAGCTTGCTGAAGAGTGTGGGATATCAGTTGGATCTTGTTACGAGATTTTGACCGAAAAATTGAAGATGCACCGCGTTGCTGCGAAATTCAGCCCTCAGAACTCGTGAGTTTTTGGCCAAACACTCGATCACTGTTCTTCCCCACCCCCCCTACTCACCTGACCTTGCTTCTTGCGATTTTTTCTTGTTCCCCAAACTCAAAAGACCCCTGAAAAAAAGAAGATTTGAGACGATTCCCGAGATTAAGGCAAATGCGACGAAGGAGCTGGAGGACATTACAAAAGAAGCGTACCAGGACTGTTTCAACAAGTGGAAACACCGTTGGGATTAGTGTGTGCGTTGGGGAGGAGAGTACTTTGAAGGGGTCCCAGACCTGTAACTTCTAAATAAAGTACATTTTGTTTTATGACGTCAGTCCGCGTATTTTTTTAACAGACCTTGTATACAAATTATAATGCCACAGGTTTTCTTTTCTTATCTTTTTGTCAAGAAATGGTATTACTTTCAGTGCCATTTTGTTACACTTTTTTTATTATTGGTACTTTTATTGCGGAAACTATCACTACAAGTGCTATTTTTATTTTATTTTTTCAGGCTAACCATGTGTTAAACTTAACGAAAACTATATTTCACGTTGAACTGTGCCTTGTTCTCTTTTTTGATTGGTAATAATACAAATATCTTGTTGATAAAAAAACGTCTTTCCATCTACACTCTACAGTATTGTGACGAGTCTACGACGGATGTTTTGTTAATAGAACGGTAATAATAACTGTGAATGAATAACTGTTTGTTATTATAAGTGTGTATTGTGTGAGAACTTAGAAATATAATTAATGATTTAGGAGGTAGATCTGCAATGAAACCGTTGTTACTGATTTTTGACAAGAGTACAGCAAGACTAAAGTATTTATACGTTCATCAAATACTGTCCAATGAAAAGTTTTATTTCCAACAGTCACTTATCACACCATACTGACGTTCTATGAATGGGTGATTGAACTACGATCTTCAAAAAATTCTCTTCTTGGTAGTTCTATTAGCCAACTTCTCTTCTTTTAGATTCTTTTGATATTCGATAGAAACCTATTTTTGTATCTCCTCTACCTTTCGCACATGTAAATCCCATAGCGACACAACTCCTTGGCATTGTACATGTAAATAAATGAATGTGGAATGATTACGCGAGTTAGTGATAATGAAGTAAATTACAATATTGTTAATTTTGTAACTGCTCAGAGGGTAGCCAGTCAAAAGCACCTGTTTTTAAAAGAATTTTGTCCTGGACTTTGAACCAAATAATAGGATTAACTCGCATTTTTTTTTATAAAGTCTCCACGGCTGAAACGACGGAACGTGTTCAGTTCAGAGTCATCGAGTCTTGTACTTTGGACTCTTCGATACGCAACTCGGCACGTTAATCACTCAGTTACATATGGCCTCCGAATGACAAAATTATCGTGTGTGTTGGATAACTGAGTAGCTCCAGGTGTCAACTACTTCAAAGCTGAAAAATAAATTAAATTGTTAAAAAGTGTTAGTCGACGCTGTTCTAGCGTCTATCCGCATTTTAATGGAATTGTATGACATCAATCTAACTTCAAACGAAAAAATTATAATTTTACTCGTTGCACATTAAGAGGTAGCAATTAAATTTACGCAAACGAAAATTTATGTAATAAAATTCTAATTCCAGTAATGCCCTGCTTTTATACCATTACAAAGTATAAAAGCAGAATTAGTTATAAAATAATCAAGCGTCTTCACAGTAGTTTAATTCAACGGCAATACAACCTGGCATAGCCAAGTGCTTAAGGCACTAGAATCGTAATCTAAGGGTCGCGGGCTCGAATCCCCGTCACACCAAACATGTTCGCTCTTTGAGCTGTGGGGGCGTTGTAATGTGACGGTCAATCCCTCTATTTCTTGGCAAAAGAGTAGCCCAAGATTTAGAAGTGGGTAGTGATGACTATCTGCCTTCCCTCTGGTCCTACACAGCAAAATTATGGAAGACTAGCGCCGATAGCCTTTGAGTAGCTTTGGGCGATAATACAATTTTCATGTTGAAATAAAATAAGCCAATTTATATATATATATATATTTGCGTTCTGTTAATTCTCAAATTACTCTCTCAATATCCACAGCTCGATTCCTAGCGTACCCATTGTGTTGTGTTTGGCGCCAAGATCCACATTATCACTGCTGTTGTGGCTCACATCTTGCACCTTACTGAGTATAGTATGTTTTTTATAACAACAGTCAGTATAAAATTGTTTTTCAGTGCAAAGTTACTGGACTGCACAGTATGAGCACGTGGGCTAAATGACCAAGTCTATAATTCCTAAGATTCAGATAGTAATCAAAGGGAAGACAACTAGTTAGGATCACCGAACTCCACAAGAAGTTTTGTGTGGATCTTTAAACCGAATAATAAGATTGTTTGTTTGTTTGCTCGTCCTCCCAGCCGTGGGGGCATTATAATGTTATGATCAATCCCACTATTCTTGGTAAAAGAGTAGCCCAAGAGTTGGCGGTGGGTGGTGATGACTAGCTGCCTTCTCTCTAGTCTTACACTGCTAAATTAGGGACGGCTAGCACAGATAGCCCTCGAGTAGCTTTGTGCGAAATTCCAAAACAAACAAACAAACCAAAGCTATCTGAATATAGCGAACTCAACCTCTGTAGAATATTTATATAAGAACCTCACAAAAGTGAGTTCCATATGTATATATATGTATTTTAAACACATACCTTTAGTTTCTTTCTGAATTATTAAATATAACATTGTTTGCCCAATTTCTGACTGTATGGTTTAATAACAATAATAAATGCTAGATAAATATTTGGATATTCTATAATAATTAACGAAACTTCATCCTCAATAAAACGATGTAATGCGAAACAGTACTACAAGAGGTTCAGAAATAAGAGAAGTTAAACTTTAACAAACTGAAGTGTAAAATTATGTTTAAATTTTATTTAGAACCAACAGTGTGTGAACAAATAATAGTCTCGATATCAATCATTAATATTGAGTTTGATTACTATATTTTAACTAAAATCTGCGACGTTTAGTAACAAGTGGAAGTTGTATCTGGTTAAAATGTTTGTACGCAAGAACTTTATTTAAATAATTATAAATAAACGGCCAGTAATTATTGACATGAGTTAGCGCAAGTGAAATTAATAAAGTTACTACGGTGCGATTTCCAAAATTTTCATAAGGAGCCACTTTATACAAATATTTTCTATATACTTTTCTTTCTAGGGGTTTGTTGTTTCATCTAAAGTTACTTAGGGACTATCTTCGCTAGCCGTCTCTAGTTTGGAAGGGATAGACTATAGGGAAGCCAGCATCGCTCACAATCGCCTCTTAGGCTAATCTTTACCAATAAAGAGTGGGATTGACAGTCATTTTATAAGGTTTCAGAGCTGAAAGAGCGAGCATGTTCGGTGAGAGGTATTCGCATCCCGGGACTATACATGTTGTGTTTGTAATTAAGCACAAAGCTACACAATGGGCTATCTGTGTTCTGCCCACAACAGGTGTCGAAACCCGGTTCTTAGGGGTGTGAGTCCGCAGACATACCGATGTACCAATAGTGGTTACAGTTTGTGAGTCGAGCACTCTAATCTCCAGGCTCAACTGGGGAATGTCTTGCGCTGATAGCCCCCATGTAACTTTTTGCTGAATTAAAAATCAAATAGTTTTAGTGGTCATTGGATTAGATATTGAGACACAACACATTACGAACTATAGAGGCCTTAAATAAACAGATCCTTTAAATAAATTATACTTTTAGTTGTAAGTTTATTTTCAATAGATGGCGCAACAACCAGTGTATATATATTTACGTTATAAATTGAAATTATTGTGTCAAAATTTGTATAATGTTATTAAAATACAAAGATAAATATATGTTATGCGCATTCATTACTTACAACGATAAACAAATTGATGCTCATATTAAAGCCTAATTAAATATAATAAATCAATAGGTAATTAATAGTGTTAACTATTATTCAATGCAATATAATCTCCGATGATATCAGATGAAACGTGATAAAATAAGAAATTTTGAACAAAGTCAGAGATAGATTTCCTATTTCAATTGACCGTTCTTCGTATCTATTTATATTAGGCCAAAAGTCGTATTTTGACTTAAGGCTTGTACATCTAGTTCATTTTTTATATTTGTTATTTAATGTACGATACTTTTCACTCTACTCTCTTTGTTTATGTTACTTTACGAAGAAAATACAAGATCTTTTTAATTTTTAAAAATAACAGTTTGGTGCATATAAACACTGGACTGAAAAAGCAGATTGAAAAAGGTATATCCCTTAACCGTAATGCATTCACTCATGACGAAGTACAAACTGCTGTATGAGGGCGCTTTTTCAAAACCAAATTCCACATGAGAGTACGATGAATAAAATTACAATATCAAAGTTTTGTTTTGTTTTACAAGGTGATTGTAAACATATCTTATCCTCTCTTTGGGGGAAGGTTTTTTTTTTGGTTTTTTGTCGTGACATAGATGATGTCCTATCTTCAGTGTCTTCCCCTCTGTAAAGAAGTTGAAACAAATGAAATCATATTTGCACCTCAGTAAAGAAGTTTAAACAGATGAAGTCCTATCTTCAATGATTTCTTTTTCTTCGTAACGGCGGATGCTGTTAAGTCGTACTCGTTCCAGCTCTTCTGGCTCTGGTGGTAAGGCTGAGAAAGTATGTTGGTAAAAAATCCCTCCAATTATTCCGCCGAGAATAGGTCCTAGCCAGTAAACCTAGAAATAAAGAAACCTAAATTTCAGAGAAAAAAAGCACAAAAAACAACAACAACAAATTTGGATAAATGTGTTATAATGTACTCATGTACTCATAATGTTTTGATATGTTTGAAATTTTAAAAAAGAAAATCGAAGATGGAGGAAAACAATTTCCCTTCCTCATGGCGGTTGCATGCCAAAGCTTTTAAAGGTTTTCATAAATAATAAAAAAAAGAGCGTCTAGGTAATATGTGTTTTATACCAAATGAGAATCCACCTCAACAAATGAAACTATTTTGTGAATAGTTTTGGAAAACTCGGTAATGAAGTGGTTGATAAGATTTAAAACATGACTTATATAACGTCAAAAATCTTGGCAAAGTTTTTATTACCAGTACAGACAGTTATTGCTTTTTTCCCTTCCAAACTGATTGAAACTTAGCGAGTGGGGGTTTAGCAAGGCCTAGTGGTTAGGATACTCAACTCACAATAAGTGGATTCCGGGCCTGGATCCTTCACTGAACATTTCTTTTAGCCATGAGAAAATTATAATGTTATGATAAATCCTAGTTTTTGTTGGTTAAGAATAGATCAAGGGTTTGATGATTGTTGATATTGACTAGCTACCTTCACCTTAGTTTATCACTTCTAAATCACTTCTGGAGTAGCTTTGAGCGAAATTTAACAAAAACACTTCAGCACGTGTTTGTATTACCCGTATACATACTTATAGTTTTATACCAAACTGGCTAAAATTAGTAAAAATTATTGATTGATTCATGTGAAAATGTATGATACTACTCTAAACAAAACATTGTGTGAGATAAACAAATTATCTTAAGGCAAAGACATCGCCTAAAATGATGAACAAAAATATTAATAATATAATACTGTTTATCTACAGCGATATACATAAAACAAATCATTCGTAAGGTGTGAAAACAAACAAGTAACTTAATTAATTGCTTTTGTAAACTAGATACACTACAAACTGACATGAATATACCTTAAACTGATGTTGCACAAAGATATTTTAACGGTTTGGGCAATTTACTAGCAGCTACGACATCAAAGTGATTTATATCCAGGCTGTCCACGAAATTTTAAATTGAATAGGAAATTACTTATGTTATCCTAAATAAAGCATAAATTCAGCATTTTCTTATGAACTGGAGATTCTGCAATAGTCGTAATGACTAAGGAATTATAAATATATATTTTTCACAAAATTATATCTTCTTTTTTGTGCGTATTCACCACTATGAGATTGGGTTAATCGGTTATCAAGAGTATTCGCAGTGGCTTTCTAATACTTAACTACTAATACAAAGGCATGTTGACGCGAAACGATTGTACATAATTGATAACTAACTGTCGTATTTTATAATACACTTGCTTTTTGTTTCTTTATTTACTTTGGATATTCGTGAAAGTTACAATAGTTACTGGCCAATTCTAATTTTGAGCTGATAGACCAGAAGGAAAGCATCTACCGTCATCTCTTTGGGTAGGTCCGACATGGCCAGGTGGGTTAAGGCGTTCGACTCGTAATCTAAGGGTCGCGGGTTCGAATCCCGGTAGCACCAAACATGCTAGCCATTTCAGCCGTGGAAGCGTTATAATGTGACGGTTGATCCCACTATTCGTTGGCAAAAGAGTAGTCCATGAGTTGGCGGTGGTTGGTGATGACTAGCTGCCTCTCCTCTAGTCTTGCACTGTTAAATTAGGGACGGCTAGCGCAGAAAGCCCTTGAGTAGCTTTGCGCGAATTTCAAAAACAAACAAACAAGTTCTTTGGGTATCTAATTGAATAGTGGTAGTTGATTGTCACTCGTTTGTTTGTTTGTAATTTGGCACAAAGCTACACAATGGGTTTTCTGTGGTCTGCCCACTATGAGTATCATAACCAGGTTTCTAGCGTTGTAAGTCCACAGACATACTGCTGAGCTACTGAGATCTGGTCACTCGTATAATGTTCACGCGGCCTCAAAGTGAAAGAATAATTTTGTGCCAACAGTATTCAAACCACGGACCCTCGCGTTCACAGTCTTGCAGGCCAATCACTAAGGTATAATTGAACGGATTTTTTTTCTATTATTATGCAATAAGAAACTTCTTCACACAACCTATTACAGTTTTTGTGCTCAAACGGTTTTGACGTAGATGCGCACCAACCAAAATCGCACTGTTAGTTAAGGGTTAACAAATAGATAAACCCAAGAAGGATTAAAAACACTAATAAAAGAACCGCCAGATAAATATGCTCTGTCAACTATCAGCTGGTAGGTTAAAATATTTATATTTTTAGTGGTATGGTGAATAAAAGTGATCCACGTATAATAATCTTCAAATATATTATCTTTAATAAAATAATCGTTTGTGATATGCAAACGATTACAACAGTAATGCAGAGAAGTGCAACAGCTCAGCTTAACACTCAAGCACTAATTGTGCACAGAGTACAAAAAAATATCAGATAGGAGTAGCAGTAAGTGAGGTGAAATATCGACTTGACAAATTTACATGGACCATTCTGACCTCACCTGTCAGTTGAGTTTCAAATGTAGTCGACAGACTTAACAGCAGTTCTTTGCTCTCTCAATAACTTCTTCATAAATAATACAACTGAGTGTTGTAATTATGTTGTGAATCATGCATTACAAGGAACAGAGACATTATGTGCTAAAATACACGAAACAAAAGTGTGTGTGTGTGTGTGTTTTCTTATAGCAAAGCCACACCGGCCTATATGCTGAGTCCACCGAGAGGAATCGAACCCCTGATTTTAGCGTTGAAAATCCGTTGACATACCGCTGTACTAGCGGGAGGAGGAAACAAAAGAGTAACAAAGTGTAAAAATGTTCCAGTTTTCAAATATCGTTGAGCACGTTAACGACATAAATATTTTAACAAAGCAGAATCATGTAACATATAATTTAAAACATAAAAATTGAATTATATCAAAACAACAAATACATTACTGAAATGGTAAAGTCCTTTCAATTATAAACAAAATAAAATGCATAATATAATTTGGTACTTTGTACTTAATTTAAATAAATAAAAGCAATAATTATACAGGTGATATTTAATTTTATGCACCTTACACAAAACTGTCATTCTCGTCACTCTATGTTTCTCCGTCATTTGATAAATATTTAAAACTTAATAAGTAAATTTAACCTTCAACTCATAATTGCATTCTACCGTTGATATGATACCAAAAATCAAAAACTGAAAATTAATCAACTTTTTCCAATTAATCTGAACATGCCAGCAACTTACGACAAACAACTGAACTGTTTTGTTTTTTTTAATTTTGCGAAAAGCTACACGAGGGCTATCTGCGCTAGCCGTCCCTAATTTAGTAGTATAAGATTAGAGGGAAGGCAGCTAGTCATCACAACCCATCGCTAACTCTTGGGTTACTCTTTTACTAACGAATAGTGGGAGTAACCGTTACATTAGAACGCACCTACGGCTGAAAGGACCAACGTGTTTCGTGCGACTGGGATTCGAACCCGTGACCTTCGGATTACGAGTCGAACGCCTTAACCCACCTAGCCATGCTGGGCCTGACAACTGAAGTATTGAATCAGGGTCGTCTCTGTAACATATACGAATAACAGAGTTAATATCACTCACCCAATGATATTCCCAAACTCCAGCTATTACAGCGGGTCCAAATGACCTTGCTGTGTTCATACTTGAACCAGTGTACTTGACCTGCGGAAAGAGGTGCAGTATTTAAATTAATGTAGATATTTAATACTATTACTCTTTGATATGCAAATACTCTACAGAGACTTTCAATAAAACTAAAACATATTTAAATAACGTATACTGCACCTATAACGAATATAACATTTATCATCACAATATACGTTCAATTTGTTTGTTAAAAGTATGCCAGTTTAAAAAGAAAAACATTTATATCGCGAAATAATTCATTAGAATGTTTCGTTCTAACGTAAATAAGCAATAACGGTTAAATAATATTATATAAATATATATATTAATTAGGTACAGGTTATGTTCGGCTTGTAGCCTTGACTCCGATACAAGGATTCTGAAATTCTTATTTAGTTTAAAAATACAACACGTGCTAAAATCACGTGCACAAACAGTCAGGCTTCTAGATACAGGCTTTTTAAAGTAAACTAGCTTTGAACTTTGAGAAAATACTATTAAATATAGATCAGTCTAGTTAAAATGAGCTTTATTTTCTTAAAGAGATTCGAAGTTCAACGTAGTAAAACCATCTGGCCACAAACTAGAGAACTCCTCTAGACGTTGCTGTTTAGGAAAGACTTAGTTAAAATTTAGTTACATTTACTCTGTAAGAATATACTATTTTCAGAGGCAAAACTTCAAAAACATTCCCCTCGATAAGCCAAACATTTAGGAGTGTGAGCAGGCCTTAGTGTCGCATTAATGTGGGCGATTCACTAGTTTGGTTTGAATTTCGCGCAAAGCTACACGAGGGCTATCTGGGCTAGCCGTCCCTAATTTAGCAGTGTAAGACTAGAGGGAAGGCAGTAGTCATCACCGCCCGTCACCAATTCTTGGGCTACCAACGAATAGTGGGTTTGACCGTCACATAATAACGCCCCCACGACTGAAAGGGCTAGCATGTTTGGTGCGACGGGGTTGCAAAATCTAGTCTTACACTGCTAAATTAGGGACGGCTCGCACAGATAGCCCTCGAGTAGCTTTGTGCAAAATTCGAAACAAACAAACAAACAAGAACCAGGCTGTTTAAGTTATTTGCGAGTAAATATGTCTAGAAGTGCTTAAACAAATATTTTAAATCACTATTTATATCTTACGTTGTAATGGATTTACTAATATATATTTATTTTAATATCGACGTTTGTTTTAATTAAATATATATAAAGACATGTACGTAACTTATTTTTATATTGTTAAATGTATATTGCGAAAGTCCCGCTTACTCTCTAAATTTGTAGAAGATTCACGAGAGAAATAATCAACAATGTACTGTGTGTGCACGTAAAATACTAGTGATTGCCAGTATAATTACCAGCTGAACTTTCTAAAACTTCGCTTTAAAGTTTATAAATAGCAACACACGGAGAGATAGTTTAATATTATTGATGGTCTGCTACAGTTAATATAAAACAAACCTCGGAAGCTATAATTGTGATGAACGCTTATTGATCGGAAAACTACAGATATTTGACAGGAAAGTTTATACATTTCGAACATTACAAACCGTCTAACTTTAGTGAATTAACTTCGGAAGTTATTATTTCTACGAAGACATCGATATTGCCATCGATGAAGCAACCAACTAGATTCCCCGTTAAGTGAATTGCACCTGTGCATCAATTCAGAATTAATTCGCTCCTCCTTAACCGTCAATAAAATGTTTAGTTCCAGAGCAGATAGAAGATTCAGTATTGCTTGTAAATTTGTAAAAATATTGTATATAAATTATTTTTTGTAATAACAATTTGCAGTAACTGTTATTATAAATTGTATTCCTGTTTGTATATTAAAATATATTTGTGTTAAGAAATGAAAATTGTGTGTATCAATCTTGTTGGCAGATATCATAAATTTAATACATATTGACATTTAATTAACTTCTAAATTAAAATTTCCGGCTATCTGAAATCATAATACTTAACATAATAAATTGGAAGCTCGTCTAAGATAAATTATAATACGCAACAATGTATACGTGGATATTTTTGTTTATAACATATTAATTCCTGAAGTTGTGTATTGGTAACGCTGTGTGTTGATATCATATCATCTCTAAGAAAATTGAAGGTGTTAATTTATTGTTTTTTTGTTTTAAAAGATAATCTTTTCAAAATGCATTATTTCCGGGTTCAATGAATAAAGTTCTTCTACGGAGCCTAAATATATACATAGGTTAGACTCTGTCAGCGACATGATTTCTACTTGCCTCAACCGGTAAATTTTTAAAACATTATTTGTTGGCTATTAATTGGTTATATATCATTTTCAATGTCAACATACCAGAAAAAACTTCAATTCTTCAAATTTCTTAGAGACAGAAAAAATACACACACACACAAACAAAACCGAAAAGCTTTGGCAAATGCGATTAAAGTAGATAACTGGGCTACAATTAAATGTACAACTATTTGTAGCAAACACCTCGTAATATATTAGTATTACTATTACCTTAGGCCAAATGGTCATGTCTGTCTTAAACTTAAGTTATGAGAAGTTGAAGCTGTGAATAGTTTGTACCGAAAACATGCGGTGGAAAGAAACTCATTTTTACATTGTAAAATAACATAAGTTTGTAAATATCGCTAATTTGATCTTTGGCCTTCATGACCAGTTCAATGTAAATTAGATTAGCAATACTGGAGGCTTAACTTAGTATGAGTAAAAAGGATATTATTTTATATTATATAGTACGTGATGATAAACTGATTTTTCCGTTGTTGTGCAGTATTTATATGGGATTTAGAACTAAGAACTTTTGTGAGTGGAATATTCGGCATTTAAAAATAACTATAAACTTGTATGTTCGAGTATCAATAGCAAATGTAGCAAGTACAGTAATGTGTTTTATTATTAACTGCACTTGTTCACACTATCTTCAAAATTCTATAATGTTTACAGTTCAAAATATACTTAGCACAGAATATGCCATTGGCAGACATTGAAAAAATGATAAATGTCCCCAATCAACGATAATTATTCGTAGTCTTTTTGACTTTTGATAATATAGCTGTAAATGTCACAAACCGTTATTAGGCTAATTGGACAAATCTTATAGCTGCAGCTACCCATGAACGCTATACGGGTCAGAGAATGAACTTTTAAACACATTCAACTTTTCCTTTAAAAATTACTGTACTTAAGAAACTAAACTCTTTTAAGTGCAGTTCTTGATGCTGTCAAATTGTAGAGCATACTGCATCTGAAACAACTGAAGTCTCGAAAACCGGCTGTTTTTCACGCATACGTGCAATGCATTTCGTCTATAAATCTCAACTTAAAATTTAGTTTCAATGAGTACATATGTATGAATAATAAAAACAACTACAATATAGAAAGTCACTTGCTCTTAGTGTCAGACATCAGTGTGTTTATATTGATCCACTACAAAATATATAGCTAAAATAAGCAATATAAAATAAGAAAGAGAAGAAATAAGCATCTGATAAAGATTATTATATACTTTGAATTACAATTATTCGTTTCTTTGTTGGCTAGCGCAAAGCTACACGACGAACTATGTACTTTGCGTTTACAACAGGAAATTGTGCCACGGATTTTAGCGCTACAACCTCTCAAGCTTACAGCTGTTGAACCGGAAGACTTGTCGTTGAGCGCATAGCTATACAATAGACTTTTTACTGTGACAACCACAGAAAAACGTGCCGAGGATTGTAGCAACACTATCCCGTGCACTTTCCACCGAGTCAGCAGAGATGGCAGCGAAAGAACGTTTATTGTTGGTTCTGATTAAGTTTCACGTGAATAGGACTTTTGCAAATTTGAGTTGTTGATTTTCAATCTGTTTAGTAACCTCATGACGACTAGAGGTGAAACCTGTGTTGTAAGCTGTTTATGTATAATGTACAATGGCGTGTATATTCTCATACTGTTACAATAAACGTTTTTTTTTCAAGTGTGTGGGCCCTCCATATTACACACTGCAGCACGTACACTTAATTTGCAAACAAACAATAACACCTTGTTGTATAAAACATGTAAATTTAATTAAACCAGATGTTCGATACTAGTAGTAGTATCGAAGAGCAATTGGAGAAATTACATACTGTAGTTCCGTCGTAGATTTTTGTATGTCTGAGATTCGGTCCTAACCCGATCACTTTTTCACAAAATTATTATTTAAAAAACAACTGAAAAAAATGTAAATTTTGTAAACATGTAAATTTAATTAAACCAGATGTTCGATACTAGTAGTAGTAATTGATTTAGAAGTACGTGGTAACTGTTGGTTTGGAGATATACATCCACTTTTGATATTACCTTTTTACTATGCTCTAGAGTCTAGGCTCACTGAGCACACCCAATATCTGACACCTGATAAAAACTTGAAACACGGGTTTTAATAATTCATCCAGAGCCTACTCCGAACCCACACGAATTAAGTGTTATTTTATTATTCCAGCTTGTACATAGATAACATGTTTTAACAAGAGCAATTGGAGAAATAACATACTGTAGTTCCGTCGTAGATTTTTGTATGTCTGAGATTCGGTCCTAACCCGATCACTTTTTCACAAAATTATTATTTAAAAAACAACTGAAGAAAAATCCCAATATCTTTTTACAAAATTTCTTTAAAGCATTCCAGAATCCGTATCTGGAGCCGGACTACTTTTGGGGGAGGTCCTAACTGTGGGGACACCCTTTATCCTATACAACATGTCACGTAGATCGGATAATTAATTTTTTAGATCCATACTACGGACCCTAATGCAACATCCTTGTCTCCTTCCGGAAGTGAGGGTAATGAATGTGATACGACTGCGTATTAATGTTATTTTAACATTTGCATATGCCAATAAAGAACAAAGTCTCTCTACAAAAGAGTCCACTAATCAATAAATTTTGGCGTTAGCTAAATTAAGTAAATCTGAAGGTTAACTTTGTTATTAAAATTCTGGAATCACAACTCGAAACAACGAATCAAATACGTTTAATAATCAGATCAATGGATTTATTGTTCACATTGTGTTTTTCTAAGACGGAAAGTAGTATTTCTAAGTCAACTTTATATAACACAAACTTTAGTTCTTTTATTGCATTGTGTGTTTCACACTACATTTCATGGCCAGCATAGGGACTGTGATTAAGAAACCAACCGGCTACTGAAAAGACTGAAAAAAAGGATACTTATAACAGAACGGTGATGATAAAAACGTATTGTCAAATGATTACGTATTACTCTGTTGTGCTCCGGACAGTTTGCTTGTTTTTGCTTTTGCTTCGCTTTCTCTGTGTGGGTACTTGGGTAGTGATGTTAAATACCCAGGAGGTTCAGATGCTTTTGCTTTTGCAGAAATGTTGAAATTTTTGTTTTGAATTTCGCGCAAAGCTACACGAGGGCTATCTGTGCTAGCCGTCCCTAATTTAGTAGTGTAAGACTAGAGGGAAGGCAGCTAGTCATCACCACCCACCGTCAACTCTTAGGCTACTCTTTTACCAACAAATAGTGGGATTGACCGATACATTATAACATACCGTGGCCTGCACAGAGCCCTGACCTCAACCCCACCGAACACCTTTGGAATGGATTGGAACGCCGACTGCGAGCCAGGCCTTATCACCCGACATCAGTGCCTGACTTCAATCATGCTCTTGTGGATGAATTGGAGCGAATCCCCGCAGCCACGTTCCAAAATCTAGTGAAAAGCCTTCCCAGAAGAGTAGAAGCTGTTATAGCAGCAAAGGAGGGACCAACTCCGTATTAATGCCTACGGTTTTGGAATGAAATATTCAACAAGCACATATGGGTGTGATGGTCGAGTGTCCACATACGTTTACTAATAAATTTGCGTTTTTTAATTTTACATTATCCATTGACAAAAAAGAATATCGTGAAAAAGTAGCTATAGCCATAGAGCCGCTAGATTTATACATATGTATATATAGCGAGAACAGCAACGCCACTGTATTTAAAGTTACCCCTATATAAATTACGTTTTTTCCCCAAGGATTCTTACAAAACAAATTTGAAGATAAAAAAAGTCCACTGATGCTTGTTTTCTTAAAAATTATCCCATAATAAAAACCTATAATGTCTATAATTTCATATCAAATAGAACTACTTGAATCTGAAAATGGAAGTAAGTATAAAACAGTCATACACCTGCGCATTTTATGGACTGGTTTACATCACCTGCCCACACGAGAAATCAGCCAGAACGACTCAGTTCTGCGTTTTTTACTGTTTTTAGAACACTAGGGAAAACGCGATTGCATAGAAAATAGTTAACACATGTGATGCATGAATGTCCAAAGCCTTCCTACCAATATAACTTTCAAGAACAGAAACATTTATGACACGAAACTTAAACGCATGCATGTTAAATGTTAAGACAGATAGATGAACATTTATAATTAAAAAAGCGACAACAATAAAACTGTATATTGGTTCTGAAAATGAATTATTTTTACCAGGAATTAACTCTAGACAACGTGGTCACACAGAAATGAGACAATGTGATTTTTGGCCAACGATTAGATACGATGGTTGTATTTATGACGTAGCATGCTCGTGGAATAATTACAGGAAGTCCAAAGCACTCACATCCAAAATTACCATTGGGGAGGTGGAATAAAAGTGCTTAGGGGGTAAAAATCAAAGCATGAATCATACTGAACAGATGTAAAGGTTGTATTTATATAAATTTGTTGTATTGTTTTATACATTGTAACATTTAAATATTGGTCTGTATTTTGTTTTGGTTTTTTTATTACGTGACAGAATCCATTCTTATTTTCTTGAGGATACCGGTGTTTGCCTGTTGTATGAAAATAAGAACGAGAAGAATAACTTTGTCATCTTTCGAAAAACAAAAGGTTGAGCCTAAAAACTGTGTACGATATGTACATTTAGGATACTAGAAAAGAGACAAGCAATATATATAAATATATTCACACACACACACACATACGGTTCGCAGAGGTTATAATCTACCGATCTAGGTATTTCATTATCTCAGTTTCTTCTATAGTTGCCGTAAGCAGACCCTGTACTAAAAAAACCTCCGTTGATACAACCTCCTGCGTACCAAGTTTGATCTCCCATAGCTTGTGAATGGTTATATAAATACAGCTTCAACCACGAAGTCTCCTGAATCTTTAAGGGAGTCAGAAACGCAAAATTCTATGTAAGATTTGAGTTCAAAGACCCTGAAAATTTACTCCCGAATCCCGTCACGTCTAGGTGACCGTTTGGGTGCGTTTTAGCTCCCCTTAAAAGGAGATTTACATCACTTAGGTAATAAAAACACCTCTTCTCATGCCATCTAGACTCCGAAAACTAAAACACAACATTAATTAATTTAGAATGGATGATACTTCTGAACGGATCCTGTTGAATTCTAATATATGTCTGTGTAGTGAAACTATAACAAATTTAGGTATTCCCACAGAAGAGGCCTAAAAGAAATGTGGCTTGTTATTTTTAAACATATTTCACACTGACACCAAACATATAATAACAAACGATGTCAATTGGATTTTGAATTCTGTTTTCCATGTTCTGTTGAAATTAAATATATAGATTAATTTAGTGTTATTACATATGCAGAAATAGTACAGTAAAACAGATCATGTTTTCATCTTGTACTGCTTATCGAACTCACGCAGTTTGAAATTAAATTTTCAATTCGTCAGCAAATTTTTAAAGCGTGAGAAAATCAAACTGGATAATGATGTTTTCCTTCTGTAAAAGCTGTTTGTATTGTTTGTTTGTTTGTTTTGAGTTTCGCGCAAAGCTACTCAAGGGCTATCTGCGCTAGCCGTCCCTAATTTAGCAGTGTAAGACTAGAGGGAAGGCAGCTAGTCATCATCACCCACCGCCAACTCTTGGGCTACTCTTTTTACCAACGAATAGTGGGATAGCCAACATTTCCACAAAAAACGTATGCGCTGGAAATATATAAAACATGGAACGAATATTGAAAGCAAAGGAAAACAAGCAAACATAAAATAACAAATAAAATATTTCTTCGCAAAATTTTTGTACTGATTACCAATTGACAAAACAAATAGTGTAATACAACACTTTCAAGTAAAACAAAAGAGTTCTATTGATGTATACTATAATACTCAGATTACTTAAACCAGCGATCATTCCTATTAAGATATACAAAGACGAGAACAACCAAATCACACTAACCTGTGCCACGTGTTTAGTTGGGCATATCTCGTCTCAAGTAGCAGAGCATAGATATAGTAACACTTTGTATTAAATATTACTGTCTTGATGAAATGGACACAAACATAAGGTCAAACTGTCACAATCTTCCATAAGATAGATGTAACAGCCTATACTATTTACCTTAGCCAAATGATAAAAACACGTTTACATCTCTCTGACATCCGGTTTTAACGGATGCCATTAACTACATGCAAAACTCCAACACGAAGATTCGGAAAAAAGCTACTTTAATAAACTTCAGTAAAATATATTTTAATATAATTATAGAAGTGTGTGATTAACAGTTATATCAAATGTTATGTGTAATTCAGGATTTATATGTATTGTATGTATTCGGAGAGTAAGGTGTTTCGGTCTTTATGTTATTTTGGCCCGGTATGGCTAAGCGCGTTAAGGCGTGCGACTCGTAATCTGAGGGCCGCGGGTTCGCATCCCCGTCGCGCCAAACATGCTCGCCCTTTCAGCCGTGGGGGTGTTATAATGTGACGATCAATCTTACTATTCGATGGTAAAAGAGTAACCCAAGAGTTGGCGGTGGGTGGTGATGACTAGCTGCCTTACCTCTAGTCTTACACTGCTAAATTAGGGACGGCTGGCACAGATAGCCCTCGAGTAGCTTTGTACAAAATTCAAAAACAAACAAACAAAAACTTTATGTTATTTACTCCAAAGCTACAAGTAGATGGCATCCAAAAATATAAAGAAGCCAGTGTAATTAATTCGGTTGAAAACTTTACTAAACAATCAAAATCTCTCAATTTATGTTTATGGAACCACACGTGCGAAAGTACGTTTTCTAAACACTACGGGTAAAATAAGCCACTGTTTGTATTTATCCAGGTATCAGTGCTTACATTTTCTTGAGACAAAGAAGGTTAAATAATATTGGTAGAGATCCTTTTTACTGTACAACGTCATGTCTGCGGGCTTGCAATTATAAAAACCGGGTTTCGATACCTGTGGTGGACAGAGTACATTGTGTAGCTTTTTACAAAGAAAAATCCAAACAAAACTCCTTTTTATTATTATAATATACTTTTAAAAAATTCCCTTTTCTCAGTATTTGACCTTGAAGTTAGCAGGAGATCAAGTGAACCACAGGGTAAGGACAAGCTGACGTTGGTAACTAATCGTGCATATAGTAACTAGTGCACCTTCAAACGTGTAATGATATGACCAATGTTTCTTTTCAGCCGTAAGCCATGCATAACTCGACCTCGCTACTAGCTACATTCTCTACATACGAATCTATCATTAAATATAGAAAAACTATACACACTACAAAAAACGCATAGGTGATGTAACTATTGGCAACTTGTGAAAAACCTGTTTTTAGTTGTTGTTGTTGCTTTTTTACTAAACTTTATACAAAACTTTAAGTGTCGATTATTATATGTTGCGTCATTCGTCAGAAACTGATAATCTCATAAAAATATATGAATTTAACCAAACACGTTTTCAAACTTGAAAACTGACTTAACCTTTTGGTTTTACTACAGAATTGTAATATTTTTTAAAACACATTAGATGTCGTGTATACGCTGGTAAGTATCATTCAGAAGTGTTCGTTCTGTAATAACTTTTGTTTTTTTCACTGATAATGAAATTTCACGTGATTAATTTGTTCCAACCTAGTTGTTAATCCATTTAGAAATTACAAGTTAACGCACATACAAGAAAACGATGGAATATCAAACATTTTGGATTTTGAGAAAACCCTGAAAAATGTGTTCAGGCTATTTTAATTTAACTAAAGGACAGCCAAAGTATTTAATTTTTCATAGTTCTCAAATCGACCTAAGGATCAGAATGTTAAAGTTGGAGCCAAGATATACTTCTAAATATAATCTGCAATTGCGTGTGGGTGGGAAGGGGGAATATAATTGTCATAATTCATAATACATTTTCTTAATGGTAGCCGCATAGCTCGTGACGGTCAATCACAGTTGTTTGTTTGTTTGTTTTTTGAATTTCGCGCAGAGCTACTCGAGGGCTATCTGCACTAGACGTCCCTAATTTAGCAGTGTAAGACTAGAGGGAAGACAGCTAGTCATCACATGCAACAATCATGAGATTTTTGTCTTGGAAGGTAGTTGTCCTCACGGGATATACTTAATGCAATGGTAAACAGTGGAAATTATTGGTATTTTCTAATTGCACAACACATCGGCTAAGCGATCAGCTCAGAGACCTCAGTATTCATAGCTTCACTATTAGTAACTATTACTGGGCCCGACATGGCCAAGTGTGTTAAGGTGTTCGACTCGTCATCCAAGGGTCGCGGGTTCGAATCCTGGTCGCACCAAACATGCTCGCCATTTCAGCCGTGGGGGCGTTATAATGTGACGGTCAATAACAGTTGTTTGTTTGTTTGTTTTTTGAATTTCGCGCAGAGCTACTCGAGGGCTATCTGCACTAGACGTCCCTAATTTAGCAGTGTAAGACTAGAGGGAAGACAGCTAGTCATCACCATCCACCACCATCTCTTGGGCTACTCTTTTACCAACGAATAGTGGGATTGGCCGTCACATTATAACGCCCCCACGGCTGAAATGGCGAGCATGTTTGGTGCGACCAGGATTCGAACCCGCGACCCTTGGATGACGAGTCGAACACCTTAACACACTTGGCCATGTCGGGCCCAGTAATAGTTACTAATAGTGAAGCTATGAATACTGAGGTCTCTGAGCTGATCGCTTAGCCGATGTGTTGTGCAATTAGAAAATACCAATAATTTCCACTGTTTACCATTGCATTAAGTATATCCCGTAAGGACAACTACCTTCCAAGACAAAAATCTCATGATTGTTGCAACAGTAGAGTCAACATCTACACATATAAATACAGAAAACATGAACAACAATTTGTTAGAGACTTTCGTTAATATTGATAACACACGTAAAACAAAGCGCTTGCAGGACAATGTGAAGATCAATGGCAAAAGAATATTGAAAGAGTTCGAATTGTTTAGTGTTGATGAGTTTCATTCTCTCCACTTTTTTACTGAAAAATTCGGGACGAAATTTGCGCAAAATTCAAAATAAATCAGTTGTGTAGTTAATAAAGTAAAACACTAAATTTCAATCAATTTCATTTGTGTATATACAGTTGTTCATGTTTTTGTGCTTTTTAAAGCTTTCTAGCATATCTGAACACTGATTACTTTGAGTAAGTATTTAAGGTCTGATGGAAATTAGAAATAAAACACAAGGAAATAACACAACTGAAACTAACTGATTTCATATCAAACTGTATGTTTCAGCTTTACTTGCGTGGTTATTTTAAGGTAACACGCATAGTCTTTGTTTAGGGAGAGTTAAAACAAATTTCAAAGGTGGGACTCGAGGACCCCATAAGATACAAAATTATACCGCTACATTTTAATTTTATATGAAAGATCATGTACAAGTTTCTCAAGTTAAAAATTATTCTACAAACTAAGGGGAAACATCATTTGAATAAACATATGAGTACTTATCACAATAATATAACTGTTTCTTAATTTGAAGTTCCGAAACGTTTCTATAAAGATTGGTTAAGACTTGTGTTACCACTTCTGCACTTGGAAAAAGTGCATTTTGGAGATTAACATTGTTTTGACAAGAGTCAAGTCTCGCTGAGTGGGTATTTGGGTACTGATGTTAAATACCCAGGAGGGTCAGGTACATTAGACCTCTTCCTCCCTCCCGAACGTTGATAGCGTCTGTCGTTCAGGGATTTGTTTTATAATAGCTTTGGGCCAGAGTAAAAGTATAACACCGTACTCAGGCCCATTTTGACAAGATTATTCGTACTCACACTGGTTTAAACTAGTTTGTTAGACCTTAAACGTATTATCTTTTGCTCTCAGGCGTGTCAAATTCTTTGCCTCCGCGCTAAATTACAAACGTGTGACTTGTTCATCACGCGGTATCACCTGACGCATCCCGTATAAAAACTAAACAGCCTGTAGGAGAAAGTAGTTTGATTTATTCGATCCAGGTGTTTACCTTTTTAACGGACAGGATGTAGCATCACTTCAAGGTAAGAAGTGACGCTATAAGTTTTAAGATTCCATTTACTTTAGTCAATAGGATACTGGCCGGAAATGGCCTTCTCATTTGCGTATCGGGCTGCGGATTTGAGTGCCTACAATAAAAATCTGTTTCGCAATTCAAGTTATATTTTTGTCTAATACACCTGTTAAAAATAACAGACAGCTGACGTAGATATATCTTGTGTAACTGTAAGCTAATATTTGTAACAAAAAATAGGATATTTGCCATTGATACATGTTAATGTTTCCTACTTCGGAAACATTTTGTAAGTTTCACTCAGAAGGGTGCATTTTTATTGAACCTTTAAAATAAGTTTTACACGTATATGGGTGCAATGGCACCTGCCGCATCCACATGATTGCGCATATTAATACTGTTTATAAACGTCAATAAATAAAATACGTTTAACTGTTTGTTTTTGAATTTCGCGCAAAGTTACTCAAGGGCTATCTGCCCTAGCCGTCCCTAATTTAGCAGTGTAAGACTAGAGGGAAGGCACCCAGTCATCACCACCCACCGCCAACTCTTGGGCTACTCTTTTACCAACGAATAGTGGGATTGACCGTCACATTATAACGCCCCCACGGCTGAAGGAACGAGCATGTTTGGTGCGACTGGAATTGGAACCCGCGGCCCTCAGATTACCAGTCGAACGCCTTAACACACTTGGCTATGCCGGGCCAAAATACGTTTAAACCACAGCAGTTAATATGAACCTTGAATTTAATGTTCTGCTGTGCACTAAATATAAATGTGTGGATGAGGGGGTTTAAAATAGTTAAATTTCTACATATGGGGAGGTATGTGATATCCTACAAGGCTGGAAACCTGACAAGTCCTGATATGGGGAGGTATGTGATATCCTACAAGGTTGGAAATAGAAAACCTGACAAGTCCTGATATGGGAGGTATGTGATATCCTACAAGGTTGGAAATAGAAAACCTGACAAGTCCTGATATGGAGAGGTATGTGATATCCTACAAGGTTGGAAATAGAAAACCTGACAAGTCCTGATATGGGAAGGCTATTTGCAAAATACACCGAGGGGAATCGAATCCCTGATTCTTGCGTTGTAAATCCGTAGACTTACCGCTGTACTAGCGAGGAGCGAACATACATGTGTACATTATAAATATAGGAAGTGAATGTTCCTTGGAAACTTGTTAAAGAAAATAAAATATTTTGATGACGGAATCAGCCAGGAGTTGTGAGTTTTACCTTTGTTGCAATTAAAGATTTCTGCTGTGTTTTTTCAGTTAAACAAGTTCAACAACTCGTTACAGTGCAACAAAACATCTTCCAAAGAAATCAGTCAGATTCGTTAATAATAACATCCTGTTTTCTAACCAGGGTTAATGTTGTGAGGGCCGAACTAAAACAAATGGATAAGTTTGGGGTTTTTGTTGGTTATTATGACTTTCAACTTGGTTACTGAAACGTTTTAAACTTACCATTAAATTCCATGTATAGGTTGAATTTTGTTATTCCATGTTTTAAATAATACAGTAAACTTACTAGTTTAGCATTTGACCTTCTTTGATAATGCTTTATCTTTATGTATCAGTAGTTATGACGTCACTTTATCGGCGGAAATAAACAAACATGATCTTCACCCAAATCCAAGAAGCTCGTATAATGTGCAGAGAATACTGACCCATCAACAGCACCAGCGGGCGTTTGCTATGTGCACGTTGCTGGATGGTATAATAGTATTACCTTAGGGAAAATTCTATGGGTGCAATTCTTGGTGACATCAGATAGTTCATTACTAACATATATATTTTTCATTTCATTTATAATTAATTATCATGAAAGCTTTATGGTATAGATTTTGTCAAAGTGATTTACGTTATATAGAAGATAGTAATCTTGTGTCATATATAACATTGTTTGTAAATCATATGATGTAACAAAATAAATTTCGTGAAAATACTTCGTCTAGTGATGTAGAATATAGTTACTTGGTCTTACATCAGTATGACAAATAAAGTATTTTCACGAAGTTTATTTTGTTACATCATATGACTTACAAACAATATTATTATGATACAAGAATATTACTATCTATTATATAATATTAATCACTTTGATGATATCACCAGCTTCCAGCATAATTAATAATAAATTGAACGGAAAATAAATGTTATTAATGCATCATCTGGTATCACCTAACATTGCACCAATAAGAACTTTTCCCTGAAATAATCCTAGGATATTTCTAGCAACGTGAATATAGTCACACATCCCCTGTTATTGTCCTAAAGCATTACAGAGCGACACGCTCATTGGCGTTGTTAAAGGGCCAATGTCCTCGACACGTTATACCAAAATTTGGCGAAGATCATGTCAGTTTACTTCTGTCACTGAAATGACTCTTAACTACTTGTTTCACAACTTATGTTAATAATTATTAGTACTATAACAGTAGCTTGCAGATCGTGATAAACAGGTATGGAGTCTCGACTGTTGTCCATGTACAAATCGTGATAAACAGGTATGGAGTCTCGACTGTTGTCCATGTACAAATCGTGATAAACAGGTATGGGGTCTCGACTGTTGTCCATGTACAGATCGTGATAAACAGGTATGGAGTCTCGACTGTTGTCCATGTACAGATCGTGATAAACAGGTATGGAGTCTCGACTGTTGTCCATGTACAAATCAAGAAACAGAAAATCTGTTTGATTAACGAAAGCCGTAATATGGCCTTAACAATAAGAAAACCAGTTCAGTTATCATTAAAGTACGTACATTAAAAAGATCTCTATGACAATAGAAAGCTGAACTAAATAAAAGTGAATGTTACAATTCATCTCGGCTTGACGATTTATTTCTCTGTTTATAATCTTTAAGGATACTTATAAACATCCTTTAAGGTTTAGATATAGATGTGTTTGTACATTTGGGTACGAAACATCAGTTTATTTTGATTCAGGTTTGCTTCACTTGAACATTCTACCCTGACCTGCCATCATTAAAATATAATCGTGGCTGTTAACTCCACTTGAGAAGTATGGCAGAAGCATGTCAATGTGAAGAATGTGTTCCAAAACTATTTAACGTCTGTTAGAATAATAATAAATATTATAAGAAAACAGACATTCATAAATTATAAAGAGAGATATTTATAATTTATGCATCATTCCTAATCATGAACTTACTTATTCCATCAACTTATCTTATAAGAAATGTACTCACTTTGTTACGTATTCTAATTTATCTCGGACAAGCTTACAATCTATTATGTTACGTATTACGATTTCAAATATTCAGAAATTTTAATTTAGAAGTTAATTTAAGATAGATTTGTTTCAACTTTATGATATTTGCCAACAAGATTGATAAACACAACTTTCTTTCTTAATATAAATATATTTTAATATACCCACAATGATATAATTTATAATACTGCTTATTACACAAATAAATTCATTTACAAACCTGTTGCAAGCTTACAAACAAAACTAAGTCTTCTATCTGGTCTGGAACTAATAGTTGAGGAAGAGCGAATTAATTCCAAGTTGATATTGTTACACTTCGCTTAATGACTCGCCTCACAACATTTACAAGCTGACTTTTCTCCGACGAATATATCTTATGTCCTCGTAGAAATACTAACGTCCCAAGTTAGTTCACTGAAGTTAAACGGTTTGTAATGTTCGAAATCCATAAACGTTCCTGGTTAGACATGTTTAGTTTTCAGATTAATAAGCGTTTATCAAAATTATAGATTTCAAGATTTATAATATATTAACTGTAGCAAACCAATCAGTGTTGCGTTAATTATCTTTCATAAGCTTGAGAAAATATTTTCTAGAAATTTCAACAAAGGCAACAATACTGGTATTTTACATGCGCATGTCGTACATTGTTGATTCTTACGCTCAAGAATCTTCTACAATTTTAGAGAACAGGCAGAACTTTCGCAATACACATTTAACAATATCAGTTACATACATTTCTAAATACATATTTAACCAAAACAAACAGCAACATTAAAAACCATATAACAGAGAATCCGTAACAATTTACAGTTGTTCATTTGCGTGAAATTTGAAGTAGTTTTAAAAGCTTCACATACGTAGGCCTGAACATTTAATGTTGCGTACCGATAATGCAATTTGAGATATTAGGTTCATCGTACAAACTTTTCTAGGAGAGTCCTCCTTACCCTTCATGGAAGGAACACTGACAAAATAGTTTTAAATGGAGGAGACTATCTGTGGTATAAATACGTGGGTTCTCAGCCAAAAGGACAATGTTCTTAAAAATATATCATGAGTGTTTATGTTTTAACCAATACTATTACTGTCTGTTTCTTTCTTGTTGAGTTACAGACTTTATCTCCAAATACAACAGATGGGAAATTTACTGCAGTAGCTCACGCGATACTGTTCTTATATGTGACGTCAGCTATATAGGGAAGTGGATTAACAGAGGAAGAAATGCGTTTCAGTCAATAATATGAAGCACAATTACAACGTACTTACAGATATGTGTCTTTACACTTATGCTATTCGTAGTTCTTTAGTTGTATGTCTGCAGGCAAGTCTGATAAAACACAGATTGTTTTTTCATTGTTGTATTGATATTTATGACTTCAAGATTTTAGATGGTATATAAGTCTATCGTAAGTTATATTTATGTGATTTGATCATGATATATAACTTATCACTAAACTATTTATTTTTGATCAATACTTATATCAGATTTATCACGTCTTAAGCCTTTACTTGTATGAAATAATTTTTCTTTTTTTGCAGCTCCTGTGAAAATGTTTCCCAGCATCTTTGAAATTCTGACCTAAAGAAAACCATGTAAAACTTAATTATCCGGCCTTTACATTGTATTGTACACATTTTTAAACATTTAAATACCCAGTTCTGGCTGTTCGGCTTAGTTAATTGGAGAACAATTAATGCCATTGTTCTTCAAGTTACAAGAAAACCATTTAATCTTTTATCATTATATTATTCAAACTGTCAGAATCATCACAGATATGACGCACGCAATGAGTTTTACATAAAACATATCGAATAACTAGAAGATCTTTCCATTCTGTTTAATTGTATTAAAATTTTCTTCAAGAAAAACAGATCCGTTTAAAATTAAATACCGCTTTCCAAGTATTTAACACACAAATAAATATGTGCGCTTACTTCACCTGTAAACCATAACACGAATACATTAAGCCTGATGATCGTGCTTCAGCCTCTGATTGCTGATTTTATTTTGCTCGTACTTAAGCATATCAACGGAAATGGGGATAAGGAAATGACGTTGTTTGTTGTTAAGCGTAAAGTTAAAGTTACACAATAGGTTATCTGTGCTGTGCCCATAATAAGTATCGAAGCCCGAAACTTAGTGTTAGAAGTCACTACTTGCTGCTGGGTACTAGGGAAGGATCAACATTTGGTTTATCTTTTAGCGACAAGTAGAAGTGTTTTATATCAATGTAAAATTCGTACTCTAGTACAAAAAACAACACGAATAATTATGTTTCCACATATAGAAATTGAAAACCAGGACGTGAAGCAACATTGTATATAAGGAACTTGGCATTTATTTATCATTATTCTAAATTTCGAAAGCTAGTCATCAAATAATGTATTATATATCTGTATCCACACACACCTAATTCCTAGAATATATACATATATACCAAATTGTTAGCACATTAGTCCTCGGTCGCTCAGCGGTAAGACGGAGAGTTCAGAAATCTCAAATGTGGGTTTCGATACCAGTGATGGGCATGATAGCCAATGGCGGCATTTTTTTTCCTTAACAACAAATCTGTGGCCTTATTTTATATACATTGAAACAATATTCAATAAACACAAACTATCATCAAGCGTTCAACATAACCATATTCTGCATTAATTTCCGAAATTTATATAACAGTTTTTTATTAGATCTTTTAAGAAGAAATCTAAATAAGAGATTGTCAGTCAGAAAGAAAAACGATGTTGTAATTATCATCTTGTTAAAAATTATGCCTAAATTTCAAATCGAAAATTGTAGCACATAAAGTAATTTCATATTGGTATCCAAACACCATGTTTCATTTAGTGCTTACCTCTCTTATCAGTTGTTCATAGACACAGGCTTAACAAACGATTATTTAGTGTCGGTTTGTTATTAAGTATAAAGTTATACAATGAGATATGTGGGTCCTCCTCATCGATTTTTAGCCTACAAACTCTCAGATTCGGAGCTAGATTACATTTATAATATTGTATTGAGGATGGGTAGGCACGTTTCTGATTACATTTCCGGCGTAATTCCTACATTGTCGTTTACTAGAACTACAGAACTGCAAGTGACAGTTGCTATAACTTCCTTCATTTTGTTTACTGTAAAATTCCTGAGGTACTTAATTACGGGTTTGGTTTGAATTTCGCGCAAAGCTACACAAGGGCTATCTTTGCTACCCGTCTCTAATTTAGCAGTGTAATACAAGAGGAAAGGCAGCTAGTCATCACCACCCACCGCCAAATCGTGGGCTACTCTTTTACCAACGAATAGTGGGACTGACCGTCAAATTGTAACGCCCCCCGGTTGAAAGGATGAGCATGATTGTTGCGACCGGGATTCGAACCCGCGACCCTCACATTACGAGTCGAACGCCTTAACCCACCTGGCCATGTAATACTTAACTATTTATAAATCTAACTAACCTTTTTTTTCTGTTTCAATATATTTTTCTGATTAAATGGAGTTACATTTAAAGCCTACGGATAATTTCATTATTCACTAACAGTCAGATATACATTCACTGTAGAATAATTCCTGTAGTAACAATTAATCAGTTAAGTTATAACATTTATAACATAGTAATACAAAGTTTTCAAAACGTTGTGAATTTTCGTTCTGGTTTATATCTTTATGTTAATATTTCAAAAGTAATCATTATTTTAAATAAAGAACTCTTATTTTTATAGAATAATAACCCGAACCTATACAAACTGTTTGTTGCTGATTGCAAATTTAAGCAATGCGACTTTTCGCTGTCTCTACTACTTTTGGATCGAATCCAAAGTTTTAGCTTGCTGCTTAGCCGTCGATATTCTAACCAGATTAGGAATCATATAGTCTTGCAGGATAATATAAATAAATGAAGTAGTTATAATAAAGGGAATTTAACTTAGTTTATTTTCAAACATTATTTGCACTGTTAGCTACTAAGACTGAACTTTCTTTCATGTCAGAGCAGTTTGTACACTAATTTCTCATAAACTCTTCATTTTTTAAAAAAAATACTGTCTATTACTTGTTACTCAATCTTCTTTAGTTTTATATCCACTACACTGTAGTTTTTCTCTCCACTCACTGCCCAGTTTTTAGCCGTGGCACATACTTTATAGAATGGCTCTGAGTTGTTTGCTTTATTTTAATCAAGTACAATCTAATAGCTCATAACTTCGTCATCTCTCGACCGATTTCAGACCTAATTAATGTTATGGACTCAGAAGGACAAACCTGATGTGTTTGATCACCCCCAATGTCTTATAAATTAATTTATTATAGTCCTACCTTAAATAATTTCAGTTTGAGTGTAGGCAGATAAAGTTAGTGACGAATAATAAAATCGAACCGGATATACGGGCGACCCACATTTGGTACTGCTGGGGCACAAAAATATAGGTAACAAAAAGGGAAGGGGGTAAAGGTCCTATGGATTAATTAATCTAATCCTACCTAAAATTATTTCGGGTGCCCCGCGGCTAGTGCGGATTCCCTCTTTTCTAGATTTACTGCCTATTACTTATTACTCAATTTTAATTTTATTACACTGTAGTTTTCCTTGTTACTCTCCACTTATTACTCAGTTTTAATCAAATGTTTATTTGTTATTCAGTTTTTCACTTACCAATAATCAATTTTGAACGTATAAAGTTTTACTTACATAAAACTAATGATAAATAAAGAAAATGTATTTGTGTTTATTTTTAAAGGTTCTTTGATAATGTATGAACCAATGTTTTATAAACCTGTACAGCAGACTGTGATGGGTCCAGAGAAGACAAATTTTATTGACGACTCTCATCTACGATTGTAGTGAAAACAACGAACAGTTTACACAAATCGGTGTTGGTTCTTACAAATCGAAATGCAAAGGTAGTTTTTATTTTTTATTTGTTTGCTTTTTGGTGAAAAGCTGTGTAAAAGGCAATCCATGATTTGCCCTTGGCGTGGAAATGAACCCCAAGTTTATGTAATGTAAGTTCGTAAACTTATCACTGATCCATCTGGGTAAATTTCAACATTTTAAAGCATTGTTAAGTTATTCTTTTTAGGATATACCATTCTCTAAAATTTGACTCGAAAATAAGAGTAATGTTATATGTTATTTTAAATTATGCAGTCTTGCTCTTTTGGTCTTAAATTTGCAAGGCTGGACACGTCAACTGATATCCACCTTTTCTAGTAAAATAATCCCTCAACAGATGAAGTTGTAGCCAGGCCAGTTAAGTACAGTAATGCCTTGTTTGAATGTTTCAGCCGTAAAAATAGAGAAGCGTTACCAAACATCATACGTACTGCTTAGACGAATAGATGGACGTCACTTTCACTATTACAATGCACTTAAGGCCTCAAATGGCTCGGCATGGCCAGGTGGTTAAAGCACTCGACTCATAATCCGAGGGTCGCGTTTTCGAATCCCCATCACGCCAAACATTCTTGCCCTTTCAGCGGTGGGGGCGTTATAAAGTGATGGTCAATCACACTATTCGTTGGTAAAAGAGTAGTCCAAGAGTTGGCGGTGGGTGTTAATGGCAAGCTGTCTTCCTTCTAGTCTTACATCGCTAAATTAGGGCTGGCTAGTACAGATAACTCTTGTGTAGCTTTGCGCGAAATTCATAAAACAAAACCTCTAGTTTTACACTGCTAAATTAGGAACGGCTAGCACAGAGAGCCCTCGTGTAGCTTTGCGCGAAATTCAAAACAAACGCAACCAAGGCCTCAAATCGTAGAACGAGATGTTTTTTTTTTGAGCCAACGGAATGCGAACTATAGATCTTGTCTCTACAGTTCTACACGCTAACCATTAGGCTACAATACTGTTTTACGAAGTCATATTATATAATATGCACTTCATATAATTTTGTAATACATATACATTTTGCAAAACAATTTAAAACTTATGTAGCTAATAAAAGGCACTATTTCTATTATGTTGATAGAAAAAAATTCATTGAAGTTCTTTCTTATAGACGTTTACATTGCACGAACATGTGAAATATGTTTTGATAAGTTAATAAACAACTTACGTTTACGAGAAGTAACATTATTCAATTCAAGAACGAACAAAAATAATTCCGTGATATATTTAATTCAACTGCAGAACTGAAGTATTTGTGCGAGTATTAAGCTACAAAACTAAGTCTGTTACTTGTAAGTTACAAGGGATGGCCGTGTGCCTGTCTGTTACTTGTAAGTTACAAGGGATGGCCGTGTGCCTGGGGCGCTCGACTCGTATTCTGAGGGTTACAAGTTTGAATCCCCGTCATTCCAAACATTCTCACTCTTTCACTCGTGGGGACGTTATAAAGTTCGGTCAATCCCACTATTCGTTGGTAAAAGAATAGCCCAAGAGTTGGCGGTGGGTGGTTATGACTAGCTACCTTCCCTCTAGTCTTACACTGCCAAATTAGGAACGGCTAGCGCAGATAGCCCTCGAGTAGCTTTGCGCAAAATTCAAAACAAAACAAACAATTTTTTCATAAAGTAGAAAGCTTTTGGTTAATTATTACAAATCTTATGTGTTAATATATTCTAAAGAGACAAGTCAACAGTAGTGTATACTATGTCTGCTAGTTTAGTCACAAAGAATGAAGTTCGCTATTGAACAATAGTATCCGTTGTGGTAATTTAGCCATGAGATATAGTGCGTTTAATTAAATACATTCCCTGTTGTACTGGGTTAATCACGGTGTATTAGGTTATAGGTTAAACTGTACTATATATTAGTCATGAAGTGTAGCATTTTAGGTTGTATCATGGTGTACTTTTCTCAATACCCATAAGGTTTAATGTGCAACAGTAGTATGTTTGATTGCTTAATCATTAAGTGTGTAATTTAGGTCGTGCAGCACAGGAATCTTGCTTGATAATGCTCTTAGTCAACCTTCAAGCATGGGTTTTTATGTTGAATGTTGGTGTTCCCTGACCTAACTTACACGTGAAGTACGAGATATTGCTAATTCAGTAATAAAACTCAAAGTTTCCTTTCGAACTGCGTTACATTGATAGTGATGAAGATTAAGGCTGAACAGTAATGTTCACTGTATTAAATTACTCAAGTCGTACGGGGGAGAGAATAGTAGTCGAGCAGTTGCTTCCACAGTGTCAGTTTATTCACATAATTCACGATAGAATGGTGTAGGATGTTGCTATTCTTGGTTTTAACAACGTTCGGGGTTTTAGGTTGAACAATAGCTCCCACAGTGCTATCTTACATGTGAAATTCTCGGCTAAATGATGTAGTATGTTATTTTTCTTGGTCAATGACGAAGTTCAGGGATTTAGGTTGAGCAGTAGCTATTACATTTCTATTTATAGGTTGTAGGTTGAGCAATAGTTACTACAGTGTTGTTCTAGGGTTTCAGGTTGAGCAGTAGCTGCTACAGTGCTAGTTCTAAGGTGTTAGGTTGAGCAGTAGCTGCTACAGTGCTAGTTCTAAGGTTTTAGGTTGAGCAGTAGCTGCTACAGTGCTAGTTCTAAGGTTTTAGGTTGTGCAGTAGCTGCTACAGTACTAGTTTTAAGATTTTAGGTTGAGCAGTAGCTGCTACAGTGCTAGTTCTAAGGTTTTAGGTTGAGCAGTAGCTGCTACAGTGCTATCTCTAAGGTTATAGGTTGAGCAGTAGCTGCTACAGTGCTAGTTTATTTACGAAAGTCAGGATTGAATGGTGAAACCTGTTGTTATTCTAGGCGATGTTCAGGGTTTTAGACCTGATGATAAAACTTATTATATTTAACCGTGAGCTAAGCATGAACTGAATATTGACCTTATTTTTAGTTGCTTACTTTTTTATCAATTGTTAGATTAACAGCAATCAACTTGAATAAAACTTTGATACGTGTTTCTTTTGTTTGGTTTGAATTTTGCTCAAAGCTACATGAGGGCTATCTGCGCTAGCCGTCCCTAATTTTGCAGTATAATGCTAGAGGAAAGACAGCTAGTCATCACTACTTACCGCCAACTCTTGGGATACTCTTTTACCAACGATTAGAGGGATTGATCGTCCCATTATAACGCCTCCACGGCTGAAAGGCCGAACATGTTTGGTGTAATAGGGATTCGAACCCGGGATCCTCAGGTTACAGGTCGAGTGATTTAACCACCTGGCCATGCCGGACCCCGATTTGTTTGGTCGATAAGTAATGTATGGACTAGAAGATGACACTCAAAATACCATGTGGCCAGTTCCTAACACAAAGTTGGACAACCCTGTTCTACAGGGGGTCTGTTGAAATATTTTCTAGCTAAAACTATTCGTAAATGTAAAGTAGTCGATCTAATTAAAATACGAAATAAATATTCTTAACAGCAACTCTAATCAACTACCTAAATATATAAGGTAAAAGTAAATAATGAATAAAACAGTATTTTTACGTGTTTGTTGTGCTTACAATATATAATTATATTTCTTCTTGTATGAAAACAGAATAACCTCTTTCAAACCGACATTAGGAACTATATACGACTAGATTCAAAACCTTCAATTACTAATAATTCAGACAAGAACGCCAAAGTGATAACAATTAATTAAATTTGAAATACAATCCTTATAAAAATCAAAACAATTTAAATCAAACTATTGAATAAGTTATATAAGAAAAAATATGCAAAATACATTCCCTAATCCGATTAAATATCTTTCAAAAACAGTGATTTCAATTATCAGTTATGTGAATGTACACTAAAAGCTAGTAATTTTAGAACGAAACGTCTTCTCATAGTTTTTAATTAATTCAGCTATTATGTCTGAGTGGTCTTGGCGTTGTATAAATTTAAATTGGTAACTGATCGAGTTGTAAATGGGTGCAGTAACTCAAGTGTTAGGATGTATAAAATCATAATGTTAAAAAATTACACTTACAGCAAACATATGACAAGTGGCGACAGAAAGACCGATGGCTAGGGGTGGTGATCCTCTAACATCTAGTCTGTTGTCATCACACACAGAAAACACTGTCAAAACCAGGACAAATGTGATACAGATCTCCACAATGCATCCTTGTATTGGGTTTAAATGTGAGTGGACAGTGGTGGCCCCTAGTAACTTCTGCTGTTCTAGAGGTGTTAGTGCTTTCAAGACTGCTGCCCCTATAATTGCGCCCACACACTGAGCACACACATAGAAAAAGGCGCGAATAATAGAGCATTTACCGGTGGCTAGAAAGGCCAAAGTAACAGCTGGATTAATATGTCCTCCGCTAATATGACATATGGCCTGAACTACGGTACCTACAGTCACTCCGAAAGCTAGAGCTATTTGAACTATAGATGGTTTGTAATCTTCGTCCCAGCCAGAGATGCAGGACCCACAGCCTATAAGTACCAGAGCCCGGTTCCGATGAACTCGGCCAACAAAGCTTTCCACAGTATGTTCCCGTTGGAAAGCTCGTCGATTCCACACACCGCACGGAATTTTCGAACGCGCCCCATACCTTTTGATGTAGACAGTGTAGTTCAACAGCCTTTTACTGCAGCCGCTAACACGTTCGTCCACATCACGTTCTTGTGTAGCCTCGTTATCATCAGTTGGCCTTTGCTGAGTCGAAAGAATGTTATCCAATCAGGTGCGCGATCAGTGAGTTGCTGACGTACCACCTCTGATGTCTCTTGTCAGTAAGCAATCAGATCGCAAAGCGAATAAAAATCTTCTATTTTCTGTGATTGTTTGGCATCCATGTCTTCATCGATCTTGCACTAAATCTTTTCAAATCTCTGAGAACACAGAACTGCACTGTTTATGTACAGAATACAATTATCATATAGTTTGCTGAGTTGATAGTGTTACCAAGATGACGTTTCTCGGAAGTTTTCGGCAATGGTCCCTCCTCAAGATAAAAAAAGAAAACAAAGTGAAATGAATTCACGTGCCGACAGCCTCTTGCCAACTGTAAAAACAGAACCGCTGTCTGCCTCTATCCTACTTTAATTTTTCAGACCACAAGTAAAGATAAATATTTTCAAACCCCAAGAACTAACTTCTGAACATCTTACGTTATAAAGTTCCAATAACAATACAATCCTTCTACAGTTTAGTTTGGGGTACTCACGAGCAAGTTGCTGAATACATAGCAGAAACGTTCTCGCACGATATATATATACTACTCCAGGGTGAAAATAGAAAACATTACCAGGGTTAGTTTAAGGGGGCAACTGGGCTGAAGAATGCAAGCAAAACAGCTACATGGGCTCTTACATTTATGTATTGTTGTTATTTCCTTGGAGTGAAAAGACAGGGATCAGTAAATGGAGAAGTTATAAAGTATCATCTTGTCATAAACGCAGGTGTATAAATTGTTTTACACAGATTTATATCTATAAAATTTCTAAATGAATATATAGATTGTTTGTTTGTGGAATTTTGCACAAAGCTACTCGAGGGCTATCTGTGCTAGTCGTCCCTAATTCAGCAGTGTAAGACTAGAGGGAAGGCAGCTAGTCATCACCACCCACCGCCAACTCTTGAACTACTCTTTTACCAACGAATAGTGGGATTGATCGCTACATTATAATGCCCCCACGGCTGAAAGGGCGAGCATGTTTGGCGCGACGGGGATGCGAACCCGCGACCCTCAGATTACGAGTCGCACGCCTTAACACGCTTGGCCATGCTGGGCCAAATATATAGATATAGTTACACACTTAAACGTATGCAAAAATGTCGCCAAGAGGAAACAACATTACGTTAGATATCAGTTATGTTAGCTCAGAACAAATACGTTCAACAAGAACCCTAAAAGCTGTATTTAAGGAAGGGATATTTAGCCGTTACTATTACACAACTATTTATACAGAAACATGATTTTTTGTATTTAACAACTACACGTGCTCTTTGTGATGTTGTTGTTAAAACTGTAATATTTCACTGCGGTTCTTTTTCACCTTTTAAAATCACAAATAAATAGTTCTGTGTGGTATTGAATAATTATAGGGTGTTTTTTTTTCCTTTTAGTTTAGAAAGGTGAAATAACTAGATTTGCTAGTGGAACAGCGAGATCATGTGTGTGTGACAAATGACTTAATCCTCTGAATAACATTTCTCACCTTAATCAGATTTTATTTGGCTTTCTTTCATCAAGATCTCTCTCCACTTAGAGTGAATTGCAGCCATCTTTCCTGTTACGAGTTCATCTTTTTATTGACTTGAGATAATTGTGCTTTTGTTTGTCTATAGTTTAAAAAGTGATTTTGATTTTTTACCAAATTATTCGTCACTCTCTTTCCAGCGGTAATGTCTGCGGACTTACAACGCTAGAAACCGAGTTTCGATATCTATGGTGAGCAGATCACGCACAGCCTACTTGTGTAGCTTTGTGCTTAATTACAGACAAACAAATTATTTTTTCGTAGTTCAGTCAGGTCAAAGTTTCTTTTAAATATGTGATACACTTGTTTCCTAACTTCTAGTAAGAGCGGTTACTACCTGTTGTAAAGCAATACACCTGTGTATGTCTCTCCTGAGAATATTACACACATGTGGCAGTTTCTCCTGAGACAATAGAGCAGTAAAGGGCTCACCTGAGAACATCACATACACCTGTAGAGGTCTCTTGTGAGAAACTGCAGCAGTAGAGGTGTCACATGAGAACATCACATACACATGTAGAGGTCTCTTGTGAGAAACTGCAGCAGTGGAGGTGTCACATGAGAACATCACATACACATGTAGAGGTCTCTTGTGAGAAACTGCAGCAGTGGAGGGCTCACCTGAGAACATCACATACACATGTAGAGGTCTCTTGTGAGAAACTGCAGCAGTGGAGGGCTCACCTGAGAACATCACATACACCTGTAGAGGTCTCTTGTGAGAAACTGCAGCAGTAGAGGTGTCACATGAGAACATCACATACACATGTAGAGGTCTTTTGTGAGAAACTGCAGCAGTGGAGGTGTCACATGAGAACATCACATACACATGTAGAGGTCTCTTGTGAGAAACTGCAACAGTGGAGGGCTCACCTGAGAACATCACATACACATGTAGAGGTCTCTTGTGAGAAACTGCAACAGTGGAGGGCTCACCTGAGAACATCACATAAATTGACGTCTGGATGAAAAAACTCTAATTTAGACGTATCAGTTTATTTTTTATCATCTTTCGGCAACGTTTCACTTGTCATAGTTTGTGGGACAAGACTCACTTGAGAAAATCACTTACACACATGTAGAGGCATTTCTCAAAAAAAATCACAGCGGTGGAGGGCTCATCTGACAACATCACATACACACGTGTTACATGTGTTGAGGTCTCTCCTGAGATATTATAACCGTTGAGGGTTACTACTCCTCATTCTAGTCAGGAAAATATAGCGCATACTATTATTTGATTTGTTAAATACTTCTCAGACATTTACTATGTTTCACAAGGTATACACTTGTTAAACAAACTAGAGTAAAATATAAACTTGTTACAAGTATAATTCTGTCGAAACTATTTTATCCAGAAAGATAGTTGTTACAAACATAAGGAATATTCGAAAAAACAAAAACGTATCAAATATTTTATTTGAAGTTCTAATACAAACAATTACTTTATCATAGATTTGCTCACACACTACTTGTTTGTCATTTCTAATAACAAGTAGTCATATAGACCGTGGCTATCATTATAGTTAACTTTGAGCATAAGCAAAGTGAATATTTTGGTCCAAACTAAAGTAAGTTAAAACAAAAATATACTTTTTGGAAACAAATCATTAATTTTCTCTCTCTCATTACAATGTTCCCCGCTAAAATCAGCGGTTCGAGTCCCCTCGGTGAACTCAGCAGAGAGCGAGATGCGACTTTACAATAATAAAACTCATTATAACGTAAATGTTAGATTTCTTTATTGCTTATAAACATACTTTAATTCTATAGCTGAAGGCTGATATTTCATTCTAACATTCTAAATCAACCGTAGAGTACGTTTTATTGGATTCTTAACTATTTACTAAAATAAAACTTGAAAGATGAGTCACTTGGGTTGAAACGAAACTGGATTATACAGCAAAACGATTCACAATATAATTTAGTCACAACCCTAAACATTTATGGTGATTATATTTAGCCTAATCAATATTTAGGTATCCGTATTGTGAACAGCATTTCAAACCTTGATGACAATAACCAGCATACGTACAAATTGTACTTAAATTTTAACCAAAGAGTCAAACGATTAAGTACTCTGTAGAAGTATCAATAGTATTTAGCGAAATAAAATAAAATATAAAAAGAATAACTTTGGATTTAACTGGATTAGTGAACTTGTAAAATATCTAGGACTCGTGACGAAGCTGTAATAGCGAAATATTGAGCTAATAAAATTACATTCTGGAGACATAAGTCGTGATTTTATTTACAGTTATAGAAATATTATACATATTCAAGTTAATATTTTGTAAGGTACTTGCTTATGAAACATTTTTCCCTTATGAGTAAAAGAAGGGCTCCCATAAGGGCCAGTTTGGTTTGAATTTCGCACAAAGCTACACGAGGGCTCTCTGCGCTAGCAGTCACTAATTTAGCAGTGCAAGACTAGAAGGAAGGCAGCTAGTCATCACCACCCACCGCCAACTTTTGGGCTACTCTTTTACAAACGAATAGTGGGATTGACCGTCACTTTATAACGCTCACACGATTGAAATGGTTAGCATGTTTGGCGTGACAGGAATTTGAACCCGCAATCCTCAGATTACGAGTCGAGTGCCTTAACCATTTGGCCAAGCCGGGTCTCCCATAAGGGCCGATTAGGGTTCTAAAATTCAATCAACAATAAAGTATTGAGAAAGAGATAGTGAATGATATTTTTGGTATCTATGATAACATCCTACCTCTCAGCAACTCAACATAAAGACTTATATGTGGATATAGGTGCGTGTTATGGGCATTATATTATTTGCTGAAAAGTATCACTGACACACAAACGGACTCAACTTTAACACCAACCACGTGCACGTGCTACAATGATATTTGCACAATATATATAATGGGACAAAATACACATCATCTATGAAAATAAATGTAATATATGTATTCATAGCGTGAGAGTAATCAACGAAAATGTCACCAAAAATACTGTAAAACTCAGTAAAAATGACGTCTAATATTTATATGTACTCTGACATCATATTTTCGGAAATTCATAATACAGTGACAACTAATATTCAAAGTCCTCGTTTTTAAAGACCGATATGGGTAAACATGGGAAATGAGAGACCGGTCCTTTGGCACTCCTAGAGTTTCTGGCAAGGTACTGTCACATAGTTAAAATGCTCCAATCATAATCGGAAGGTCGCGGGTTCGAATCCTTTTCATACTAAACATATTTTCCCTATTAGCCATAGGGGTTACAATGTCACAGTCAGTACACTACTTGTTGGTAAAAGAGTAGCCCAAGAGTTGATGGTGGGTGGTAAAGAATAGCTTGCGTTCCCTCTAGTCTTATACTGATAAATTAGGAACAGTTAGCGTGGATAACCCTCGTGTAGCTTTGCTTTGTTTTTAGTAATAAAAACAAACAAAAAATGAATGAACATAGGGAAAAGCAGTAGTTCTAATGACGCTGTAGAGTAAAGTCTTATGGAGAGCATAATACGGACAGTGTGGATTTAAACATTTCGTAGTTGTCTTTCATGTTCGCTATAGATATAATTTCTGTAGATTCCAAGGATAACATTGTGATTCCTTCTATGTGTTCCTTCGCCAATAACATCCTAATAAGATAAACTAAGGTGTTTATGTAGTTAGCATCAGATGAGTTCCAGTGATTGAAGTTCATGAAAGGCCAGAAACAGCTCTTATAGAGAACCATTGATTGTATAAAAATACGGCTTTTTATTTAAGCATTTTGCGTGCGATTGAAACCTAGTAATTAATGTATTGAAACTGTAAATTTACGTATTTATGGTTCATGTCCTATTGCTACCAAAACGTTTTGAGGTCGTGGGTAAACTATAACGTTGACTATATTAAAAAGGCTATTCGTAAGCAAATCTGCAGGTTCGTGACAACCACAACGATGTAAAGTCGCGGTGGATGGAATTTTAAGAGAACTGCACTCTGGTTTGATGTACTATATCGCACGTAAGTAATATGGTGATACCGAAAAGTGATCACTTTTTAAGGAAAGTATGTAAAAAGCCATTCCAACGTAAAATGTAGGCATTAAGGTTACCGAGATATGTTGATATTCAGGTTTTTAAGACTGGAGTAACTAACCCTCAAATTTATTGGCAATGGAAAGCAATGGAGTATTAACTAACTTAAAGCACAAGAACTATCTATAGAGAAACATGCAGAAAATTGTATTCCAGCAATGTATGGTAAGCTAAATGAAGAGTATTTTAATAGAACATTAAGATTAATGACTAAAGTCATCCTCGTGCCCAATGCAACAAACAGAAAGCAAAATAATCAAGAAATATTCCACCTGAAAAAAACGATACGTAACATAAGTTACTTCATGGACATATTAGTTCAACGACCGAATACCTTAAGCAATTTGAGAATAAAACAGGTATTCAGGCTATTCCATGTGAAAACATACTAGTCAAGTCGCCAGATGTAGCATCTATAAATTTCTGTACAATCAGGGTGTTCAAATAGACGCTGAGAAATCGTCACCTTCTTATACTGAACAGATTATGGAAAGCGGCAATGATGATGGTTTGCGCTTTGGACATGACATTCTCGTGACAAACCTTTTTGGGATGAAGACTACGTTGGAGGACTATCGTCAAGATGCACCGTCTTCAGACAGAGCATGACCGTAAGTAACGACGTAAAGTGAAATATATGGTAAAGCTCCTAACTTGTTTTAATATAACATAGTTAACCTCTGTATAAGAGTGACAGTCAAATCTCATTATTCGGTCAGACAAGAATAGTCCGACTATTGGCAGTAAGTTCTACTGACGAGCTTCTTATTCTCTAGAATATCAATTTTAAAACTATTGACCCCTTTCTGTAGATAGTTCATTTATATAGCCCCACGCAAGTACAGCGGTAAGTCTACAGATTTACAACGCTAAAACCAGGGGTTCGATTCCCCTCGGTGGGCTGAGCAGATAGCCTGATGTTGCTTTGCTATAAGAAAAACACACACACATCCATACCCACACCTTTTATGGCCTGTCATGGCCAGGTGTGTTACAGCGTTCGACTCGTTATACGAGGGTCGCGGGTTCGAATCCCCGTCACATCAAACATGCTTGCACTTACATCCTTTGGGGCATTATAATTTGCAGTCAATCCCACTATTTGTTGGTAAAATAGTAGTAGTAAAAAAAGAGTTGGCGGTGGGTGGTGATGACTAGTTGCCTTACCTCTGGTCTTAAACTGGTAAATCAGTTTACCAGCTAGCGCAGATTACCCTTAAGTAGCTTTCCGCGAAATTCAAAAACAAACACGCCCTATATTACAGTTTCGTGTGAATATTCTGAGACAAGGAATACAAACGCCTACTCACTTTTGCCTTTCGATAAATAATTAAATAATTTGACTTTTAAAATCTACGTTATTCATGGAGTATTCATGAATGATTTTTGTTTGCATTCTATGAAACTATAAAAATGAATGCTGTTTAAAATCGTGAAACGGGCCTAATATGAAATGTACAATTCCAAGCGCTAGTGCCCTCTAGTGTGAAGATATATACTTTCAATATAATGTCTCTATAGGCTCGGTAATTTAACAGTGTAATGAATACATAAATATATTATAGATCTCTATGTTCAGGATATTTTTCATTAGTAACTATGCAACTTCCTACCATGAATTAGTGTATTGTTATTTAAGGACTAAAAGTGTTTTAAACCTGAGAACCATTATGTTTCGTACACGAAACCACTTCGTTTTCTTCACTTAGTATTTAAGTTTGTGTGCATTTTTAGTACGATTTTTATCTAATTTAATAAGTCACTTAAATATTAAAAATATAAAAAATAGCTGTTTTGTTAGTTTATTTATAACTTATGAAAGTTTCTTTTGTACGCGGGGTAATTAGACAGTGATTTGAGAAGGTTAGTAGTATTTTCAACAATAATGTATTATTTTAATACATCTTGATAATAAAGTTAGAGAGGAATAACTTTTACAGATAATGATAAGGTAACTTTTATTTTATCCAACGTTTCGCCTTTGCGGCTTCTTCTGGGAGAGCACATAAAACCCACTTTGAATAATTAGTTGTTGAAACACTGGAACAGATGATTTTTTTTTTAATTCTAGTGTTTTGTTGTTTTAATATATTGTTAACATTCCCATGATACTTTAACAAGTTTCATTTACGAAATAGTTGGAACATACGAAAGACCTAGAAAACTTTCTTTTAGTACATTATTATAATGTCCAAGAACCCTATCAAATAATATCTTATAGAGATTTGAAAACTTTAGCAAGAATAAATTTTTTTTATTAATTAAATATCGTTGTATTTTGTACAAGAAGTTATTTCACTTTTTTTACTTTAATACGTGTGTATGTATGTATTGGCATGATTTTTATCTATTTGAATAAGTCACTTAAATAAAAATAGTTGTTGTATTAACATGGCCGTAGTTAGCTATGAGGCCATCAAAGTCCGGACCTCGGTTTAAAAAAAATTGAAATTAAATGTAATGTACTGCCCAGATGGAAAAGGTATGTAATATGTAAGAGTGTTGCTAAGTGCTTGGACCTCGGGTAAATTTTCACTCGAGTTACTGAGATGGGTGTTAGTTCGTTTATAAATATCTAGATATATTAACATGGTGCTCTATGCATAATCTATAAACGTCTGTGCCATCGTAGATTTTAGAAGACCTAGATAACAAATACCAGTTGCCAATGAAGTGAGTACGTGCTGCCTCAAATGGCTCGGTGTTTTAATAAAAGAGTGTACAGATATATATAAGGATTTTTTAAATTCAAAACTTTCTACTTTAGCAACTATGTTAATTCCTACAATGGATCAATTAATCATTATTTAACAATTAAAATTTTTACTTCACCTAAATATTGTAGTTTTTAGCATTTGTTATAAATTATAAGAGAATTATTTAAGGTATATAAAACTATATTTACAGGAAAACCATAACTTTTGAGCAATAATGCTGAAAGTGGTTTTGTTTGTTTGTGTTTAAGAGCAAAGCTACACAGTGCGCTTTCTGCGATGTGCCAATAAAGCGAATCGAATATTGAAATATTGCGTCATAAGTTCTCAAACTTAATGCGAAATCTCATGAAGGAATAAAATGAGATAATAGAAAATATGAGATTTGCTGATATTAATTAACTAGCGCCATCTGCAAAATAAAGAATATTGTAGTCTATTTCATCTTACAACAGATGGCGACACGTGTATATAAGAAATTTACTACTTGCATTGGTTTGGAATTTAGTTCATCAGTATTAACTACCATTTTTGGACATTTTAATTCATAAATTATAAAACTACCCGAATTTATATTATCTGAACATACGTTGTTCTATTCACCTCTAAATATCTGTTTTGATTTCTCCTATCTAGTGTACATTTTAAATTCTTAACATACATATGCAAGACAAACAGTTAAAAAAAAGAGATAATTTTAAAAATTAGTCAATAAAACACTTTGTACATTATTCACTATCGAACTTTGTGTTTTACAAATTATTTATACGTCTGAGATAAAAGAATACTAATTAAGTAATTAATAATATATATGCTACATTTTTTCCAAACGGTTTTAACAGCAAACGGCTATTTTAAAACACTACTCGATTAGAGGGAACTGAAGACAAGGAAATCTTAATGCTTACATATTTGTCTTAATGTATTGTAATTTATTTAATATTTGCTTCAACTTGTTTTGTAACGATTCTGTTGCCATAATACTCGTAACTTTTTACATGTTTTTTCTATGCTTACTTTATCTTTGTTTACATTTCAAAGTTTGATAAACAGTTTATAAGGTCGAAGGTTGTTTAAATGAAAGCATGTCTGAACTGTGTATCCACAAGAATGCCTTCCGCACATTGGGGCCGCTGTGCCCTGTAAGAGTGACGTTCATTTCTCACTATTCAGACAGGAAAGAACAGCCCAAAAGTTGGCGGTGAGAGCTATTGACTAATTACCTTTTCTGTAGTGTATCGTTTAAAAATGAACAGACGTCTCCGTGAGAAAGTTTTAAACAAATAAACATAACTTTGCAATTAACAATTTCAGAAAGTTTTTTTAAAGAAATATATACTGCAATTTATAGGGAAAGAAAATATTTTGGAGAAAATCAAAGATTAAATAACTTTAAAATAAATATATATATATTTGTACTTCCGTGGGACAGAGCTAAGTCTTTGAATTTACAGATCTAAGACCAGTAGGTTCGATTCCCTTTAGTGGACACAGCAGATATCCTGCTATGTCTTTGCTATCACAACACAAACACATATATTTTTTTTTAAGGGAAAGGAGAACCTGTCCCATGAGAACGTAGACCATGCAATAAAATAACTCAATCAGCTGCACAAAGAAAAGTAATTCTGAAACTGTAAGGTAAATGACGAAAGAGTAGTCCCTTGACGATGTGTGTAGGCATATTTAACAAACCCTGGAAATGGTAGAATGCGTACAATAACGAGAATCCGGGTACTTCACCTGCTTCGAAATATCCTAATACTAATGTAAAATTTACATTAAAGAAGTTACCAAAGGCAGCGACTGAGTTAGGGCATTATAATGTCAGTACTAAACAAGCCAGGGACGCAAGATACGAGAAAATGGGGTTGTACATGACCGTCGCGTATGCTTTACCTAAACATAGGGAAAACATCGTTATTAACGTCAAATAAGGTAAGCTGTATTTTGTAGAAATCTCTAGAGGCAACACTACTTGTGTTACTTTTCGTATAACTTTGAAAAAAGGGCGGAATAGCAAATAGCAATAGCAAATGTTTTTATTTTTTTAGGTGCAAGCTGAAATACCTATCAAAAAGCAACTTCAAAATAAAAAAATTAAAACTTTATATGTATTAAAAACCGAGAGGGAGACACCTACACCAGAAGAACTTGAAAACATTTCGGAAAAGAAACCATGAAACATTTAAAAGTGTAACGGTGATTTTAAATCAAAACATAAGCAAAAAAATGTACGCCACTTTCTAGTTTAACACATGAAGAATCTTTCATGAGAGACAAAATTTTACTTTATGAGTAACTGAAAAGAATATCCGTAATATGTTTACTGATGAAACATAGCGACATCTGGTGCTTAACGAGTGAAATCAAGACATCATACGTAACGAATTCGGATGAACTGAATTTCTTTTCATATTAACTAACCAAACGTATGACTAAGTCATATAATAAATATAAGTATATTATTCATTTCATTTAAATGGCTAGATACATTTTTAAGCTGTATCATTTATACTTACAGTCGATCAAACAGAAGTCAGTTGATTACCCTCCATACAGTTCTCTGTTATTATATAGATATATGTATGTATGTATGTATTTAAAAAAATATGTGTGACCTATACACATATACATAAACGCATGCAAGTCGGACTTGTAAAAATATAGTTCACTCTACTGTGTACATAAGTATTTAAATAAATAACTGTTCTTGCATTATAAGTATATATCAGTGATATATAAAATAAACGTAATTATAGATCATTATATAATGAGAGAAACGGTAAAATGATCTTCCAACGTTTGATAGAAACTTATAATAATTTCGTTTCACCATCTTCTTTTTTTTGTATGGATCTGAGGTCTTTGAGGAACGTTTCTAAGTTTTAATCAGTGATGTCGAGCCGTTTTTGCATATATGTTTCTAAGTTTTCTTTAAATTCGGAGAATAAAACTCATCATGATATATGCTCTAAATTTTAAGCTGGAATATTTTTAAAAAGAGATAGATATACAGTGTAATTCCACCTCTTCTAAGGTAATAATCCTTTGCATGAAAGACATTTTAACTCTGACAGCTCATGTATTACAAGTTGTTTTGCAGATTGCTTGCATTGCCTAGTTCATGTCACGAACGATGTTTTGCTGTGAAATAAGCAGAAATGTTTCTAATACTTTGTTGTTAAACATTAGGAAATGGAAGCCAAGAACAAAGTAACGTATATTTATAAACATTATATTCTCTTTTCCCCAGATAACACTGTTCATTTGTATTCGCTACACTAACCTCATGCCTAATCCTTTATCTGTAATTCCCAGCTCATTTTGTGTGTTGTGAGTTCTTCTAAACCATTTCCACAAATCGAACTTTGGAAGTGGAGTAACTCATGCAAAGTAATGCTTCCCCAAGCACATGACTACTGGTTTCGTACTTCTGAGTCTATAAGCTAGTTAAACTAAGGTCTCTATGACCATGATTCTTTCGTCATTTTTTTCATCATTGTGGTTATTTTTCTAAGAAAAAAAATGGAAATGATATATTTTTTAAGAGATCCAGAAGAGAGATTTGTTTTAAGTTCTCAAAAGCGGATACCGAGTTATTCACTGGAGAGTGGTATAATTTGTGTGTGGTTGGGATGTATAAAATATATCACTATAAAACAAGGTAAATCAAGACCCGTAACAAAAATTAGACATTAAAGTAACATCATAAAATGTACAGGAACACTGCAACAACTCCGGTCTTCCTACAGTTATTTGTAGGTCCCGTATAAACAAAACAATTCATAAAATGTACAGGAACACTACAACAACTCCGGTCTTCCTACAGTTATTTGTAGGTCCCGTATAAACAAAACAATTCATAAAATGTACAGGAACACTGCAACAACTCCGGTTTTCTTTTGAAGTACCTTGTGTATATGAAGCACATCTTCATTAAGAAGTCTGAAGAGACTATGTGGGAACGAATCTATTAACGCTCAAAATCTTAAGTTTAATAATGATCTTGTAAGCTCTTATTCAGTTGATATATCACGGTTATGAATCTAAAATTATCCTCTTACTTCCAAAACATGAAATATTTGAAGTAAAGTTTGGAGACGGCTGGAATGGAAAGTGAAAGAAACATCATTATAAGTATACAACGTTTAGTGAAAGAAACATCATTATAAGTATATAATGTTTAGTGAAAGAAACATCATTATAAGTATACAACCCTTAAGTGAAAGAAACATCATTATAAGTATACAACGTTTAGTGAAAGAAACATCATTATAAGTATACAACCCTTAAGTGAAAGAAACATCATTATAAGTATACAACGTTTAGTGAAGGAAACGTCATTATAAGTATACAACCCTTTAGTGAAAGAAACATCATTATAAGTATACAACGTTTAGTGAAGGAAACATCATTATAAGTATACAACGTTTAGTGAAAGAAACATCATTATAAGAATACAACGTTTAGTGAAGGAAACGTCATTATAAGTATACAACGTTTAGTGAAAGAAACATCATTATAAGTATACAACGTTTAGTGAAAGAAACATCATTATAAGTATACAACGTTTAGTGAAAAAACATCATTATAAGTATACAATGTTTAGTGAAAGAAACATCATTATAAGTATACAACGTTTAGTGAAAGAAACATCATTATAAGTATACAATGTTTAGTGAAAGAAACATCATTATAAGTATACAACGTTTAGTGAAAGAAACATCATTATAAGTATACAACGTTTAGTGAAAGAAACATCATTATAAGTATACAACGTTTAGTGAAAGAAACATCATTATAAGTATACAACGTTTAGTGAAAGAAACATCATTATAAGTATACAACGTTTAGTGAAAGAAACATCATTATAAGTATACAACGTTTAGTGAAAGAAACATCATTATAAGTATACAATGTTTAGTGAAAGAAACATCATTATAAGTATACAACGTTTAGTGAAAGAAACATCATTATAAGTATACAACGTTTAGTGAAAGAAACATCATTATAAGTATACAACGTTTAGTGAAAGAAACATCATTATAAGTATACAACGTTTAGTGAAAGAAACATCATTATAAGTATACAACGTTTAGTGAAAGAAACATCATTATAAGTATACAATGTTTAGTGAAAGAAACATCATTATAAGTATACAACGTTTAGTGAAAGAAACATCATTATAAGTATACAACGTTTAGTGAAAGAAACATCATTATAAGTATACAACGTTTAGTGAAAGAAACATCATTATAAGTATACAACGTTTAGTGAAAGAAACATCATTATAAGTATACAATGTTTAGTGAAAGAAACATCATTATAAGTATACAACGTTTAGTGAAAGAAACATCATTATAAGTATACAACGTTTAGTGAAAGAAACATCATTATAAGTATACAACGTTTAGTGAAAGAAACATCATTATAAGTATACAACGTTTAGTGAAAGAAACATCATTATAAGTATACAATGTTTAGTGAAAGAAACATCATTATAAGTATACAACGTTTAGTGAAAGAAACATCATTATAAGTATACAACGTTTAGTGAAAGAAACATCATTATAAGTATACAATGTTTAGTGAAAGAAACATCATTATAAGTATACAACGTTTAGTGAAAGAAACATCATTATAAGTATACAATGTTTAGTGAAAGAAACATCATTATAAGTATACAACGTTTAGTGAAAGAAACATCATTATAAGTATACAACCTTTAAGTGAAAGAAACATCATTATAAGTATACAATGTTTAGTGAAAGAAACATCATTATAAGTATACAACGTTTAGTGAAAGAAACATCATTATAAGTATACAATGTTTAGTGAAAGAAACATCATTATAAGTATACAATGTTTAGTGAAAGAAACATCATTATAAGTATATAATGTTTAGTGAAAGAAACATCATTATAAGTATACAATGTTTAGTGAAAGAAACATCATTATAAGTATATAATGTTTAGACGACCTTATGTTATCATCAACTACAATATTTCATATTGTTGAAACATCGGACATATTTGTCAAGGTTTCTTTCACTATCCATTCACGCCGTCTCCAAACTATTTTCTAAAAAGTGGGTTCCACGTCGTCAAATATTTGAAGTGTTTTAAAGAAACACATTAACACAAATACATATAAGATATTCAATCTAACTTCTAACGACATCAATCCATTAACAATTTGTAAGAACTCTCATAGTTTCAGATAGTTTTAGAAACAAGCCACACCCTCCGTTCTTGTATACAGAGTTCTCATGTTAGTACACGAGTATCAGACATATCTAAGCTAAATTAACGTTTTAAATATACATTTAGTGTTGAAACTTAAAACACTTGCTGGAATTTTTTCCACTTAAGAGGCTTGCAGAGAAAAGTAAATTTGTAAATCCCGCATCAAGTTTACAAAATATAACCACGCTGATCATTGACCTTACTAACACAATAACATCTTAATTATTAGTGCTATAATACCTTCAAAATACTGAAGAAGATTGTATTGGTTTGGTTTTTGAATTTCGCGCAAAGCTACACAAGGGCTATCTGCGCTAGCCGTCCCTAATTTAGCAGTGTAAGAATAGAGGGAAGGCAGCTAGTCATCACCACCCACCATCAACTCTTGGAATACTCTTTTACGAACAAATAGTGAGATTGGCCATCACTTTATAACGCCTCTATGGCTGAAAGGGCCACCGTGTGTCGTGCGACTGAATTCGAACCCACGATCCTCACGTTACGAGTCGAGTTCCTTAATTATTTAGCCATGGCGGGCCAGAAAATTGTATATTAACATGAGATATGTATATACGTTTTCTAAAAGTCAATACAATTTCTCGTAAAGATGGGTATACAAAGGTTGAAGTGGAAGTAGCTAGTTACAAAGATTTTTCGGTGGACTCGGTAGATAACCCGATGTCGCTTTGACTCGGTAGATAACCCGATGTCGCTTTGCTATAAGAAAACACGAGCACATACAAAGATTTTATTCATCAGAATATAACGTTAAAATATTATTAATTAATCCTATTTTCTTGGGAATGGTTAATGTTCCAGTCAATGGTTATTTTAACTATTCTGGTTAGTTTGTAATTTACAGAATATTAAAATGAATAGTATTTTTCAAGACTTGGGTCAAGTTACTTTTTTTCATTTCGTATAATGAAAATTCAGGGATGACATTTGTAATACTTTCGATGTTTTCTTAAGATAACAGGGTAAGCAAGAAGGAATCCTTAATGGCCGCGGCATTTAAAATTCTCTGAGGGATGATTAGAAAAAAATAAATCTACATGAGACCTTTGTTTGTTTGTTTGTTTGTTTTATTAGCTATACTTTTGTGTACCAGCAGTACTGAGCGTGGAATGCACGTACACTCGATTCAATTTTATTATTGATCAAGATAACAACCAGCTTATCTGAAGGTAGCAGGTTCGCATCCCGTCACACCAAACTTGGTCGCCCTTTCAGCTGTGGGGGCGTTATTATGTGATGGTCAATCCCACTCTTCTTTGGCAAAATAGTAGCCTAAGAGTTTGCGGTGGATGGTGTTGACTAGCTGCCTTACACTACTAAATTAGGAACGGCTAGCGCAAATAGCCCTCGTGTAGCTTTGAGCGAAATTCAAAAAACAAACAAACAAATCTACCAGTTTATCCTCAAATTAAAATTCTTTTAGATACGATTAGAAATAATTAATCTATGAGACCTTGGGCGTGGTCGAATAACCCATGGAAAGGGTTTGACCTCGTTCGTCCAAAACTGTAATTAGATATCAAATCGGTTAAAATATGATGGAGCTACGACCTAGACGATTCTACAATTAAAAAACAAAGAAATTCTGCTGCAGCTATAAAATGACAAGCTGTATGGTGATTTGTGTTTGTAGCTAAAAGCTACAAAATGGACTATTTGCTGTCGTTGCGAAAAATATAATCTTGGGTTATAGCGTTTAACACTTAAAATTGACACACTACGGGGTTTACTGTAGCTAATGCCAGTTTCATATCTTTTTTTTAATATAACCAGAATAAGGAATGTGTATAGTTTGTTTTTGAATTTTGCGCATAGCTACACGATGGCTATCTTCACTAGCCACACCTCATACAGCAGTGTAAGACTGGAGAAAATCAGCTAGTCATCACCAGCCAACACCAACTCTTGGGCTACTCTTTTACCAACGAATAGTGGGATTGACCGCCACATTAAAACACCTCCATGGTTGAAAGGTGAAGCATATTTGGTGTGACGTGGATTGGAACCCGCGACCCTCAGATTACGAGTCGCGTACCTTAAACCCCTGACCATGTCAGGAATCAATTTGTTAGTTTTAGATAATTTTATACAGCATTTACCCTTTTTTTTTCTGTTAGTATAGAGCCCCCTGATTTTAGCGTTGTAAATCCGTAGACATACCACTGTACATACACTCTTAGTTTATGTTTGCTATCGTGTTTTCTTATAGTAAAGCCACATTGGGCTATCTGTCGTGTTCACCGAAGTGAATCAAACTCCTGATTTTAAGGTTGAAATTCTGTAAACTTACCGCTGTATCAGAGGGGTAAATAAATCTGTAAATAAATATTTTGCGGTTACTTTGTGCAATTTTAGGTGAAATATTTTTTTTAAAATTCGAACCAGTAAAGTAATAACCCAAATCGTTAAACTGGTGAAACGTACAATAATCCAATTATCAATTTTCATTCTTTACTTTAAAACTTTTGATAGTTAAGCTGATAGAAAGTGACCTGTGTACTCTCCATTCTTTTGACAATTTAATAGAGAAAAATATATGTTTGTTTGTAATAAGCACATAGCTACACAATATACTGTCTGTGTCGTGTCGACCAGAAGTATTCAAACCCTATTTTTATTGTTATAAGCCCTCAGACTCACCGTTGAACCACCAGGGGGTGAAATAGCTTTCAAAAGTTAAAAAAAAAATCACTTCAGTGCAATTCTCTGCGATTAAAATGACTTCACGAATAAGGCAGATATGATGTTATGTCTCCTTTAATATTAGATAATAATTATTTGTTATATTAAGCCAATAGTTGTATAATCAAGTATGCATAAAGTTGAGATTTGTTAACGGTAAGATGACATAAGTGGGCAAAAACATAGATACGCAGACAAATACATGACACCGACAGTTATCAAACCTGCATCTTAAATTACGCATACGAGATAAATTAACTGAAAAGATAAAAACTGAAAATTTAAAAAAGAGAATGTTATATTATATCGCTTGTTATAACCAAAGATGGAGGTAACCAATGAAATTCTTCTCTGTGTTATATAGTGTCTAGTACATAAAAGTGTAGGTAGACAATTGGATTCTTTACTTCTTATACAGTGTGCAATTGTATAATACATGAACATGGAGGTAGTCAGTGGAATTCTTCAATGTGTTATATCTGTAGTTTATAAATATGAGGGTAACCAATAAGATTGTTCAGAGTGTCGTATCACGTGTAATACGTGAATACCGAGATAGCCAATTGAGATGCTTTATTTTGTTATATTGTGTGTAGTATATAAAAATGGAAGTAGCCAATTGGATTCTTTAGTGTGTTGTTATTATTTTAACAAGTAAACGTGGAGATTGTCAGTGAGATTTGTCATTCTAATTGTATGCGACTGTGAAACATGCACACGTGATAAAATGATTTTGTTATTTTTGTTCTTAAAAGATTTCCCAAGAATTTTGTGTGGTTATTTCACTCCATAAACAAAATCCTTGTGATAAAAAGAAGACATAAAAATTCGATTTCTCGGACTGTATAGTTCACGACTTGCGCGGGGATTTGAATAGCTTATCAGCTGTGTCGCAACGTATAGAAACTGACATTTCTTGAAGATCTATATATAAAAGTCTAGATAAACAAATTAGGATTATGGTAATACACTGGGATTGACAGTTCACCTAATAAATTGCGAGCTATTTTTATTAGTACGTGAATCTATGGTTTCTAAGCTTTGAAATACTTATTTATTAAACAGTAAGTTCTCATTTTGCAAATTCGTATTACAACACTCAACCAGTTAAGGACTTGTAAAAGGTACATAATTCACTATAAATGTAACAGAAACCTCCTAAAGATAGAAAGTCATAAACATAGTCAACCATCCTTGCGTCAATTACGTCACAATTACGTCAATACCTAGTCATATCTATCTTATATGAATTCGAATTTATGAATGTACCAACTAAGGCACCAGGAAATGTCGGACTTATAAAGTATTTCTATTAGGGTGAACACTCTTTTCTACTATTTTGAGATTCACTACACAAACCATTAGTCTCATGCAAAAGTACTTATGCTACGCTCGGCATTAGACGTCACTTTCGTTTGGTGTTTGTCTCTCGTATTTTGGACCTTCATTTGTGTCATTAAAGAGATAAAACTGAAATGGCTATTGAGCCTGAACCGTTCGTTCTAATGATAATCCATTTAAACTCGAGCGTGCACTAGAGTTCCTCTAATCTCAACAATTTGAAACACGAAACAGACTGTGCTTTACATATACACACATGTATATAGATTCAACTTATACTTTGTGTTATATATGTAGAATCACTATGATATAACTGTATATACTTGTTACAGAACGCCATAAATCTCAATGGCCATCTGCTAAGAACACCCACGAAGAAGTAAAAACGGTAAATTCAGATATGTAATTTGGCAACCAAGAACTATATACCAGATTTATAAAGTGCCAAATTATTGTCTTGTTTTATATTGCCACAGAAAAATTACTAAAATATTCAATTTTGTGAACTAAGTCACACATACAGAACCTTAAGAATATCCAACCACGAGTCCTTATTACAGACGTAAAATCACTAACATAATCATCCAGATAAAAACTTACATGATACTCAACTTAAAGTATCTTCATACAAGATGTAGTATTGTCCCATAGTGACACAGTGGTATGTCTGCGGTTTCATACTACTAGAAACCAAGTTTCGATACCCGTAATGGGCATAGAACAGATAGTCCATTATCTAGCTTCATGTTTAATTCCAAATAATCGGTACTCAATCAATATGCAGTGTAATGCAAACAAATGTTTCCGTTTCTCTATTTGATTATAAAATATTAGTATGCAGCTTTTAAAGCAACTAACTGATGACTGAAGAATATGAGAGTTAAAAAATTAATCTCCTGGTAAAAAAGCTACTTAAAACAATAATAGTGCAATTATTCAACTCAAATATTAACTTGTAAATCAACTTTGTTGTCAGCGACCTATACCAGATAGGTTCATTATTTTCATATAAGAATTTTCTTATTAAACTATAATTTGATCAATTATTTTATTTAAGAGCTATGTTTCTTATCTTGTTATTGTTTCTCAGACAACCTGCAACGTCTACTAATAATCACATGTTCAGGAGATCCTCTAGTTAAGAGGTACAGTAAATTCAGGTGAATTCTTCATGAGTTTTGTATTAAATTTATTAATCTTCAAATAACTGAACTGCTTTTATAGAGTCTACTTATAAACAGACAATTATAACCACCTTTCCATTTGATTGTAAAATATTAGTATCCATAAGAGCCGATGAATAATTTTGAATAAATAATTTAGAAAAAAAAAGTATCTAGAAACAATAGTAATTCCAAAGTTATTCGTTACTTTACTTATAACGTGACATTTAGTTTTCGAGCATTTTTGTATTTCTGAAATTTTTTAGGCATATGTTTTACTCTAGTAAAAGTAGAGATAGAATGCGATATATTACTGTTTCTTTATTTTTTGTTATTTATTTTAATACCTCAAAGACATTGATGTACATATTCAGGTTCTATATTAGTGTGTACAATGATTATGTTAGGATCTCATAAGCTCTGGGGCAATTATTGTGAGTGTCACAGTCACGGATAATTAGATTCTTTTTATTACTCTTCAGAAACGTTTACTGAAAGTTCTCAAAAATATGTCTTAACCTCTATCGTCGTATTAACTTGTCCTTGAAAGTTTCTTTGTCGTAATTGACTGGCTATCTTGTTTCTTTCACATTGTTTCTTATTTTCTGTTTTAAATCCACCCTGGGTAACTGGTATGTGGTGAACATACTCTATAACAGTGGTTCTTAACCTTTTTCAGTGTTTGCACCCCTTTCAAATCAGTAATCATTTCTCGCACCCCCTGGAAACTTAAATATAAAAAAAGCTAAAAATACAAAGTTGATGTAATCAAAAAATTTTTTTTTAATCTTCATACATACAGCATACCTTTTTCAAGACAAAAATTCAGGGTACATAATGAAAAATTAATTTCAATTTTGTTAATGATGTTTTTATTTAGCCTGTAATGCACAGTAAACTTAGTGACTTCGTTGCTGCTGTTTTTTCTCTATGATGGCATCAAATCTTGGCGTCTTTGTACTGAGTGCCACTCGCATGTCATGTTCAGAATTATTATAGAGTCTATAATAATGAATGTTTCTTATAATGATCATGTTGTATTCTAGCATACTATCCCCCCACAAAAAAAGTAACTAGAGTATAGATATATTTTGTTAATTGATGCAAGCCAAAATGTTTCTACAAATAAAAACTGAACAGATTGTTGTTATTGGTTTTTTTAATGGAATAGTCTAGATTTTATTGTGTTGCTTTGGGCTTAACATACCAACCAACCAACTAGATTTTATTGGGTCACTCTATACAGGATAAAATGTATGAATGTATCGATGTATCTAGGGCACTTGCTGAGTGGTCAAACTAAACTGTAAGACCATACTCTATATAGCAAATAATTCTGCAAAATGTATAGTATAGAAGAAGTTGATATTTTCAATCGGTAAGGTAAAATACCATTGCCCATTGAATGAAGGGTAGTTTGTGACAGTTCAATGGCAGATAACTTATTGCTAGTTATCATAGGTTTAAAATCTACTATCAAGTTGACTAAGAACTTCACTGACATATTAACTCAGAACATAAATATTTAATTAACTGCAGTCAATATATTAAAGGATCATTCTCATAGTTTGCCACAGGAAAGCGCTTTTAAAACAGCTGGCATGATTTTAATAGTTCTTTCCGTGGCTAGGCCTAATGGTATTCTACCTTCAGAATAAGTATAAATTATTAAGACTGTAGAAGCGTAAAGCAACGTAGAAAATATACTTCTTTGTAAACAAACTGCCTTCTTGGAAAATAGATTAACGATTGAAATATTGAGTTTCAAAAAGTGTTATTTATAATTTTAAAAAATGATGAAGACAAATACTGCCACCCCCACCCAATAGTATATCGTAACCTTCTATTCCATAGCGAACTGAAATAAATACATTTTACGAAATCAACCTTAATCAACGAAGAGGCAGAAAAGTGCAGCCGAGGTAGTCAGACATCAGTAAATTCCTTTGTGAACCAAGTAAAATTAAGATCATTCATGAAATGAATTTGTGGCGTATTCATAGGATAAATATTGGAAAAAAATCGGCTTGTTTAACAACTTTTAACACATAGAAAAGACTGCGTTTTGGTAACAATGTTTTCAATAAAGCTTTTATATCATGTTGGTTAACAAAAGTATAACCTGATATTGTTGTAAGTCTGTGTACTGAAAGTATCAAATGAAATGTATAAGCAGCAAACATTCCTATAATAGTTAAAAACTACTGTATAACACTCCAAAACAATTAAAACTACTGTACAACACTAAAAAAACAATTAAAACTACTGTATAATACTCCAAAACAATTAAAACCACTGTATAACATTAAAAAAACACATAAACTACCGTATAACATTCCATAATACTTAAAAAAACACATAAACTACCGTATAACATTCCATAATACTTAAAAAAACACTACAACATTCCATAATACTTAAAAAAACACTACAACATTCCATAATACTTAAAAAACACTACAACATTCCAATATTGTTAAAAATTACTGTATAACAACCCATAATAGTTAAAACACTATAACATTCTATAGTAGTTTTGTTGCTAAGCGACGTGTATATTGTTGATCATTACCAAAAAAGGAGCGTGCAAGTGTTCTCGACAATATAATATCCCATAATAGTTAAAACTACATCTCATAATGGATACTGTTAAACATTACCGTAAAGGAGCATGAAGGCATTTTCGTCAAAGCGACAAAGGGAAGAAAGCCTATTCATAGAATAATTAATAGTAAACATCACTTAGATTAACAACTTCCCATATATATATATAATAGTCGAATTAAGAATCGATTTAAATTTAAAAATGAATCGATATTTTTACTTTCACGATAAATTTTATGCACTTGGCTCAGTGATCCTGCACTACTTCTTCACTTTAGACGTATACTAACACTCACTACACTTATAATGTATCACTCACCCCCGTCAGTGATCCAACACTACGTCTTCACTTTAGACGTATGATAACACGCATTACACTTATAATGTTTCACACATCTCCCGTCAGTGATTCTACAGTACGTCTTCACTTTAGACGTATACTAACACTCACTACACTTATAATGTATCACTCACCCCGTCAGTGATCCAACACTACGTCTTCAATTTAGACGTATGATAACACGCATTACACTTATAATGTTTCACACATCTCCCGTCAGTGATTCTACACTACGTCTTCACTTTAGACGTATGATAACACGCATTACATTTATAATGTTTCACACATCTCCCGTCAGTGATTCTACACTACGTCTTCACTTAAGACGTATGATAACACGCATTACACTTATAATGTTTCACACATCTCCCGTCAGTGATTCTACACTACGTCTTCACTTAAGACGTATGATAACACGCATTACACTTATAATGTTTCACACATCTCCCGTCAGTGATTCTACACTACGTCTTCACTTTAGACATATACTAACACTCATTACACTTATAATGTTTCACACATCTCCCGTCAGTGATCCAACACTGCGTCTTCACTTTAGACGTATATTAACACTCACTACTCCCATAATGTACTACGCACCCCCTTCCCCCGTCATGGCTATTTTGCATCCCTGTTATTAAAATCGTACTTGGCAGCCAGTAATCGAACAATTCGATTTGGATAAATGCATTTTGACTTTTACAACTTCTTCCATTCGGAGAAATCAGGCGTGACGCGATATGACACACACAATAGTTTTTATATTGGTTAAATACCTTGTTTGGGATAAGGAAGCTAGAATTCATTTGTTGTATAAACGTTTTGTATTAAATTTTATTTATCATTCTTATTCGTGATACTGTGACTGGACGGAAAGAAAGCTTTCAATGCTTGAATCAATTCAGCATAGTCGCATTCTAATTCACTTACTTAAAAGTCTGTTGTTGTTTTTTTCTCAGAAAACAAATTATGGGTTTTTCTAATCTCAAAATGGAAAATTACTTTATCTTATTAGAAAAAAAATGTATCATTTATATAAAGTAAACGCACGATATATTTAAGCAATTAACGAGCTAATATATATTAGTAAATCAGAAAGAAAAAACAGCCCGTGGGAAAATGGTTGAGCAGTGTCAGTATTATAGCGTTTGAATTATATCATACTATCTACCATACAATTACGATAGCCTAGGAGATAAGTCTAGACTTATTTCTTAGCTTTAATTCACATTTATCCTTTAAAGCAACTTTCGACCATTCAGTTACTTTAACCTGTTTGTTACTACTTCTGATAACAATATTTTATCTTAATATATATAGGGAATTCGTTTAAATTGCCTCTGTTTTCAGAATGGATATTTTAAATTATATGAACAAAAGTAACATTTATTAAACCTTTGTAATCACTACACGCACGATGACAAGTTATAAGATTGCTAAAAATTCCGCTTTTGAATCCATTTTCTCCATTTTAAGATGTTTCACGTCTTTTGTACATTAAACTATTTACACTAAATGTTGTTTAATAGGACAGAAACATGCTCAATAGATCAGCCGGTGCACGTGAGAGGAAGGCCGGAGAAAAGATAAGAATATGTTAATGTGCAAAGTGTTGATCTAAGCACCAACTTTCAAGGTGAAAAAGCACTAAAGGATGTAAGCTGATCACGGGAGGCAGCCCACATGTATCTTACTGTCAGACAAAAGAGTGTAAAACGTGCACGTGCACTGGTCTTGCCTATCCAAGAAACGCGAACTTCTGTTAAGCACATAAATCAGGAATGGGCGGATGTCGTTTTGAAAGGATGTCTTCATCAACGCTGAAGAATTATGGGTTTTGTTTACATTTGAATTTCCTTAGTTGATTGAAAAGTGAGATTAAAGTCTTAATATCAGCCATGAAACAAAATCTCGGAAGGTGGACAATAACAGTATATTCAAGACAGCAAAAACTGTCTTTTCGCATTTCAATTTTTTATCTTTCATTCGCAACATATTTTGTCCTTTTTCAGTTTTATTTTATCACAACGCATTTTTCTTTCGCGTTATTACGTTGTTGAGTCTTCTAGCTATAAAATAAATTACTAAAAGCAACAACACGAATAAAACAATAATGGAACACTGTGTCATTTTAGTTACTTCGGATATCGATAGAGGTGTCCCTCTCTGTCTTCGGATTTACAACGCTAAAATCAGGGGTTCATTTCCCCTCGGTGGACACAGCAGATAGCCCGATGTGGCTTCGCTATAAGAAAAAAAGCACAAACACACACACACACATAAAACACAAATGTGAACTCTTATTGTAAATAGGATTTCAGATGAAAGTACATACACGCAATCACATACACAACCAAACTGTTTATATTAACAATTATGGCAGGAACGTAGTCAAATGTTCGCAAGCTAATAACATTTCAGCATTGGAAAAAGAAGTTAAATAACTTTATAACGAAAAGAAACAGCAAAGGTTATAGTCGATGAAAAATGTCACTTATAGTTAAAACTAAGTATTATTTGTAAATTCTATTGAAAAATTTAACAATTCTTATTGTAAAAATTATTACAAAATTATAACAAGCTTATTAGAATTGTTAGTATATGAACGAAAACTTGTACACCATACACTTTGAAAAAACAATATTTTAATTATTATAGCAAAGAATAATTTAGTCTCAAATGAACAATAGTATAACTACACCAGAGCACCGAACATTGTATATGTTTACATAGCTTAGGAGTTATGAGGTACTACTTTAATAGAATATGTGTGAAATTATACTAACTGATCTATACCTGTTCGTTGGGTGGGTTTGTGCTAAAAGACAACCATAACGAAATCAAAGAACCTCTATACATGTGTATTAGTTATCATTTCATACTGTAAAGACTTTCAATGTTATTCTTGGTAAAATACAAACCAGATGTCGCTCGAACGTAACCACTGGGCCCGGTTTTCAATGTAATAAACTACTTATAAATAGAATATAAAATAAATTATCTGAACAAACTCGTTGTCTACACACAAGTACCGCCTCATTTTATCATTTTGAATAAAGCCACCACAAACACAAATAACTTAGAATAGGAATATATATATATATCTCGAAGCCTAAACTGCGAAAAAAACACAGAGCCCCAAGGTTTTCAACATTTTCGTAAAATAATTACAAACGAAATCAGTCTTAATTAAGAATAATTCAGCAACTAAGGGTACTACTCTATTTCACCCGTTTTAAGTAGTTAAATTCTATATAGTACTTAGCAAGGGTAAAATCTTAAAATTTTGAGCGAGGTAGAAAAAAGGTTTAGAATTCATTTTAAATTTTTAAGCCCAAGGCTGCTGTTTTTATAACATTATACTTGTTACAAATCTTAACTATAAAGTGTACAATAAGTCAGTGTAATAATTATTGGTCTCTGTTTTTATAAATTAAACATTATCAGGCGAGAAAAAATATGTTGTGCACTATTTGTTTTTCCTAAGTCACGGTTTTTTAATGTTAGGGTTTGCTCTTACAAATTCTTCTGATGGCTATCAGAGAGCCCCTGCTGGTATAGTGGTAAGTCTACGGATTTACAACGCTAAAATCAGAGGTCCGATTCCTCTCGGTGAGCTCAACAGATATCTCGATGTGGCTTTGCTATAAGAAAACACAAACAATGACTATCAGAAAAACTGTTTTGAGTTTGTTTTGTTGACTGAATAACCTACACCTAATTTATTAACTTTTCTGACTCGATTCAAAAGATTGTTTTGTTTAGGTTTAAATACACATCTACAGTTCCTTATGTATTTTAGCTTCTAAGACAGTATCATTTTACTTTTACCCGACTTTTCAATATACTTGTATATATATATAAACAAGATATCCGATAAATCTAGAACCAGCCTGTTATGGCCAGATGGTTAAGGCACTCTATTCATAATCCGAAGGTCGCGGGTTCAACTCCCCGTCACACCAAATAGGCTTGACCTTTCAGCCGTGGGGGGCGTTATAAAGTGACGGTCAAAGAGTAGCCCAAGAGTTGGCGGTGGGTGATGATGACTAGCTGCCTTCTCTCTAGTCTTATACTGCTAAATTAGGGACAGTTAGCGTAGATAACCCAAGTGTAGCTTTGCGCGAAATTCAAACCCAGTCTGGAACCAGTCTCTCAAAACACGGTGGAGGAAGAGGTCATAGAGAACCTGACCCTCCAGGGTATGAACTTTTCTTACCCAAACACTGACAGACATTCATTCAAAACACGAGAAGGTCGGGTTAATCCTGTTGTGTGGCAGAGAATGTCGGTACTAGCGAAAGACTGCTGTTAAACTTAATGCATGCCATCCAGAAAGAGAGAGAGAAAAGACATACAGTGTTTTTGGAAAGTAGTTAATTTAATATATGGAGACTGGCAGTGTGGACTATTGACAATAACACGGATATGCTACGCAGTGTTCAAAGAGAATTAAAATACCGTCTCCAAACTAGTTTCGGATGACAAGAACAGTTTGTGTAACACATTCTGTAAAAATTCGTTGAAGTGTGTGTGGTTGTAGACTTTTTGAACGTCTTTCATACATGTTTCCGTATAGTACGTTGTAACAACTTCCATAACTCATAAGCTTGTTTTCGTTGCACTTTATTTCAAGAGAAGAGGTACTCATGTATTAGGAAGTATTTTCTTTAATTCAAACGTCCGCCAACAGGCTGTATACGAAAACTTTATGCGTGTCCCTAATTGTTTGAACAATCATAAATAAAATAAGCTGCGATATATTTATGTAAGCACGTTTGTGTGTAGTTAAGTGTTATCCGGTCCGGCATGGCCAAGCGTGTTAAGGCGTGCGACTCGTAATCTGAGGGTCGCGGGTTCGCATCCGCGTCGCGCCAAACAAGCTCGCCCTCCCAGCCGTGGGGGTGTTATAATGTGACGGTCAATCCCACTATTCGTTGGTAAAAAAGTAGCCCAAGAGTTGATGGTGGGTGGTGATGACTAGCTGCCTTCCCTCTAGTCTTACACTGCTAAATTAGCACAGATAGCCCTCGAGAAGCTTTATGCGAATTCCAAAAACAAACAAACAAACTAAGTGTTATCTTTGACTAATATAACCTTTTCTTTGTGTTCATAATACTGAATGTCTATACCTGAAGTATTTTTTTAGTTTTTAAATAGTATTCTAGCATTAGCAGCAGTTTCTTGCATCCTAACTGATTTTTTGTTAATTATATTATTTTTCTGGAATTTACACGTTCTTAAACATTGTGTAATTTCATGCTTACAATAAAATAAACAAATCAATGTTGTACCTATCTACAATAAGTAATAGGAATGTTATGAATTTGAAAAAAGCAATTCCTGCTTTTTTATATTAGCATAATGTTTTAGAACATGTGACTTATTTGTTCGTCTCGGCTGTTACATCTTCTAAACTAAATTAAAGTTATTTTAAAAATCTTAAAGTCAACCCTAATTACTCATATGCTTATCAAGCTTTCTCTTTAACTCACTAAATTTACTGCCTCTACAACATCTCAAGACAACCCATTCCTTGTCAAAAAAATGAACGTTTCATAGCTGTAGATGAGTCCCACACTGCCAAAAGTTATATTTCTGTTGCCTAGTTCTACTATTCTCATTGTTAAATATGAAATAATGGTGCACCATCACTATTAATTCCCTTTAAAATCTTAAACACCTCAATCATTGTTTTTTTAGTTTCGCACAAAGCTACTCGAGGGCTATCTGTGCTAGCCGTCCCTAATTTAGCAGTGTAAGACTAAAGGGAAGGCAGCTAGTGATCACCACCCACCGCCAACTCTTGTGCTACTCTTTTACCAACGAATAGTGGGATTAACCGTCACATATAACGCCCCCACGGCTGAAAGGGCGAGCATGTTTGGCGCGACGGGGATGCGAACCCGCGACCCTCAGTTTACGAGTCGCACTCCTTAACACGCTTGGCCATGCCGGGCCCAGCAAATCTCTTCTAACTCTTATTTTGTAAAGAGAAAACAATTTAAGATATTTCGACCTCTCTTCCAAGGCACCATTTTAGTAATCCTTCTCTGAAGTCTTTCCAATAATTCAGTGTCTTTGCAAGATAAGAAGCCCAAGACCGAACCCAATATTCTAAATATAGCCTAATCAGTGACCTATACAATGATTTGTATTAAATATTTTTGTAGATATAACCTAAAATCCTATTTGCCTTACCACTAGCAACAGCACACTGTTTGGATGACTTTAGAGACTAATTGACTATTACACCAAGATCCCTCTCCTTCATAACACTGTTAAGGTTATTCCCATTCAAATTATGATAGCCCACATGCCTTACCTTGTACTAATTATAATTAAACCAATCTACTATTTATATGTCCAACTCATTAAATGATCTAAATATTTTTGTAAATCAAAATGATCCATTTTTACAGCTAGCAACACTGCAACTGTAAATAATTTATTGACTATTCCTTCATCTATGTCACTGAAGTAAATCAAAAAGAGCAAAGGTCCTAAGACTGAGTCATGAGGTACCCCATTTGTGATATTAATCTAGTTTGACTGAACTCCACTTCCAACAACTTTCTGATTTCTTCCATCCAGCCTCTCTTCTAACTAATTTTCTAACTTTCCCCTACACCAATAGAGATAATATTTTTACAAGCCTTTTCTGTAGCACCTTATTAAACGCTTTCTGCGAATCCAGATATACTAAATCTACACTCTTACCCTCATCTACATGAATAAATACTTTTTCAAAGAATGTCAAAAGATTTATCGGACAAGATCTTTCCTTAGTGAAACCATGTTGACTGTCCAATAAAATTCTAAACTTTGTTAAATAACTTTGCAAAGCGCCTTTTAATAGACTTTCCAAAACTTTTCTCGCAATTGATGTAAGACTAATAGGTCTATAATTATTGGGTCAATTTTTATCACCTACCTTGGAATTAGGAATTACGTTATCTAACTTTCAATCCTCTCAATGACAAAAAACAGTATGACTCACATATTCAGACTTTATCTCCTTCAAAACCCTTGGGGAAATATTATCAGGCCCAAGAACTTTCTTTTTTTAAACTTCCTAATTTTTTTCTTAACCAGTTCATAATTAATGTAGTAATCTTTTTGATCTCGTTTCCAATTATCAATTGATCAAGATGTGAAATACTGCTTAAATCTTTGTAAGTAAAAACCGAAGAGAAAATAACATTTAATAACCCAGCCATCTCATAATCATCAGATACTAGCTTTTCTTTATCACCCCTCGAGGGTTCCCATTATAACATTTTGTAGTTAAAGAAATACTTATTGTCAATTTTTCATTTTCAGCTAACTTTTTACAAATACTATTTTTTATGTCCTAATTTTTCACCAACATTTTGATCTTCTGTAATCTTCTAGTTCTCCTGTCATACCAGTCAATTTAAATTTATAGCACTTTAATTTTATCTTTTAAATTATTTGTGAGACAACCTGTTTTTTTTATTGCAGCAATCCTTTTCTTTTTATAAACAAAACATTGAACTCCATGCTGTTCCCACTATGGAGAACTGAACTCCAGATAGTATTGTTGAAAGTCCATAAACTTACTACTGGCCCATTAGGGTTTACAAACTTTATCGCTAAAGAGTTTAACAACGTAATGCACAAAAACTGTCAGTTTTACGTGCTGTCATAAAGGTTAGATAATTCTACAGTTGTATCATTACTTTAAAATGTTAATACAAGTCACCACATGTGATTCTGTATCATATAGAAGGCGCATAAGTATTTACTCGAAGAATTATGGCTAAACTGTAATAAATGCAAAAAATAATATTCAGGAGGTTTAACATATATATATGTATTGTAAGGTTAGTTAGCTTACATTTTATTTCATATTAAGATATTTTAAAACAATAAGTTGGATTTTTAATAGTTTCATTACTGCACAAATGTCATTGAAAATATTTATTTCAAAGCATAATCTAGCCAGTAGCTGTTCGTCATACATTTCGCAACTGATGAATGTACACATCATAAAAAAAATTAAAGGATGATCGAAAATTTAAATATTTGAACTATGACAATGTAATCATAATTAAGAAGTAATGTTAATCGCTTCTTCACTTCATTTTTACGCAAATTAGGCATCTATCGTACGACCTAAGATGTAGGACCTAATTGTTCATTTGACCTATGCTAGTAAGCGAACATTTTACGATAGGGTTTTACATCTTTACAGTTCGTGACATTCCATTTAACATAGAGTAAGTTCACGAATAACTAGGGCAGCCTGATGCTAATGTTACATACTTAAAATCAAAATGTGGGTGAAATTTTGAGACTTATTCGAGCATTCCTCTGAAGGAGTTGTTTCCTGGAAATCTTCACTTGACGAAATGAGACGTGTCTTCCAAGAACGCTTAATACGTACTCAAAGGAATTGAAGTCAGTTGAGCGAACAGATTACTCGATTGGCCACGTACTTCGACTCTTTAGGTTGTCATACACTTCACAACTGGTTATTATTTCAGCATAATGGTACCATCGCACAAAGTATTGATATTGGTGCGTCCAACAAAGCTTACTCTTGCGATCACCGCAATCTAAGGTTGCATCTGATTCAGGTTTTCTCTAAACTAGTTTACGACTGTTATGTGGATGATGAGTGAAAAAAATATTACTCCATGTAGTGTAAGGATTCCTCACATGAGGTAAACATTCAGCTATCTTTTGTTTCTTTCGAAGTCTATTTAGCTATTATTCATAACTAGTTTGAAGAAAGAGAAAATTATGAATGAGAACACAATATATATCGGATCAATGACCAATCATTTGCATTTTAGATGTTGAGGATGATCATCAGATTCCTGAGGAAGGAGTGATTGGCATTTTAACAGTGATTCTGCTGGGGTTTTTTACAGCGAGTTTCTAATAATCATTTAATTGTTTTGTGACGTGTATATGAATGTATAGTAACCTGGAAAAATGTCAAAGAATACACAAGTCAATGTGTTTCTTCAAACGCCTCCAAGTAGTTATCGTAGATTTAGTAGTTTGTATCGTGCCTGTTTGTTTTTTTTTTTTTCAAATATTCTATGGCTATTTGCACTAGGTTGTCTGGTTGTTTGTAATTAAGAACAAAGCTGCACAGTGGACTATCTGTGATTTGCCCTTACGGGTATCGGAAACCTATTTCTAGCATCGTAAGTCCACAGACATACCGCTGTGCTACTGGGAGGTACCTGCACAAGGCGTTTCTAATTTGGAACTGATACACTAGAAGGATTGTTTGTTTGTTTTTTTAATTTATCCCAAAGCTACATAAGGGTTACCTGCACTACCTATCCCTAATTTTAGCAGTGTAAGACTAGAGGGAAGGCAGCTAGTCATCACCACCCACCGCCAACCCTTGGGCTACTCTTTTACCAACGAATAGTAGAATTGATTGAAACATTATAACGCGCTGAAAGGGCAAGAATGTTTAGTGTGACAGAGATTCAAACCTGCGACCTTCGGATTGAGAGTCGAGCGCCTTAACCATCTGGTCATACCCACCGCAAACCTTTGGACTACTCTTATCTGGACGGATAGTGGGATTTGACCGTTTCTTTTATAAGGCACCCACCGACCCCAGAATTCGGAGCTCGATTTCTTTCTGTTTTAACAAAAACGTGAGGTGAACGTAGAACTTGCAGATTCACTGTCTGGTACGTTAACCACTATGGAACGCTCAGCCCTTATATCGTGTTGTATGTATAATGGCTAGTAAATGATTCTAGTTAAGTCATGCTTATTCAAAATAAAACACAATCAAGAAAGAACCAAGAGGGTTAATATAGCATGTTACGTCATCTCATGACCCAAACAATTAGACTGAGTCTCTCACTATTAACGCGCACTACATTCTAATAAATTCTCCTTGTTTTATAGATAATTACTACGCAATTGTTTTATGCACCAAAAAAGGTTCTTGATGAAAACAATTAATGAGAATTTTCGAAAAAGACGGAAGATACCAAATTGTACATAGCATCTGTTAGTATACGTGGCGAAATCTTATCTTAGTATAATTATTTATAATGAGGACCGATAATAACTAAAATATAGTCTGTTTCCGTCTATCAAATAGAAACTAAACGGTAATTACGATAAAATCATAAAGTTTCTCACTGGATTTATAGTACGTGTAATTATATTCATGTAAATGTTTTCGGCCCACTTGAATGATTCAGTACTTAAGTGCTAGAAAATCTCATCTTAAGATTCTGCTACTTTTTGAGTTAAATTTTTTCTAACATATGAAGCTTTGAAACATTTATACAAACCAGAATGAAATTATAATTATTCACTCTGTTTTGGGAAAACATTTAAGATCAGATGTTTTCCTTAAAACGTGGAAGACATTATGGTTATTTCATAAAAGGGAACGTATTAGGTAAGTGTTGGATTAGAACTAAATAGCAGTAAGTGAATCTCCTTCATTCAATAATTGTAATTTTTAATTAATTTATATAATTAATTTTCCTTAGGAGGCGTCAACTAGCTGTGAAAGATTATAATTCATAAGAAATGACGTTTCACAGCTACAGATCATTGAACAGGATAATTACAGTGTATAATATTATATGTATACTTTCACACTGATATGTCTATCCATAATTTGGAACATTATGAGTTGAAGCACTATAAATGTCAATAGGACATTATAATATACAAATTAAAGCAGATCCAAGTGTCTTTACTTTAGCAGTTTCTATTAATACATGTTTTATCTTTGACTTATGAAGTCAGGTCAAATGTGATCGGTTAGATATTTGTAGCTTTAACCAGTAGTTCGAAAACTTATTTACGTATTAGTTTTCAACATCGCCCTTTCAGTCTGGATAGTTTGAGGTATTCTAATGAATTTTTTCAATTAATAAATAATCTTTGGGTTACAGAATTACATGATTTTAACTTAACAATAATTACACTTAAAGTACGATGTTTGCAGCTGCATTGTGAAAATCGTACTTTGTAATATAATTCAAAAATACGTCACAAAGATTAATTAATACAAACATTTTTGTTAATACTATCTTATATTTAACACTAAAGAACTTGCAAAATTTCACAATGCGATTCAAAGTCTTTCACAGAACACTGAGTAGTTTGGTATTCCATGCATCAGTTTGGCGTGAATTCATTACAAGAAAGACAAAAAATTGCAGTATAAATCTTGAAGGCATGGAAAGAAGAATCGGCGCTTAATTTCAACATCACTTGAAAACCGGTTTTTATTGTTATCTGTTTATGTGGCTCTGGAGTCTCTAATTGAGAGTAATGTCTTGAAAGCGTCATAGATTTTTGAATAAGCCTGTTGACATGCTTCGGTCAAACTATTCGATAAATAAGACCACAGAGGGAAAATATGTAGTTCAACTGTCATATTACATTTTAAACTGAAACAAATATGTATCAACAATAAACTGAGATTGTTGGTTGAGACAATTATGTATATTCGAAGTTTACTCTTCGTATTATAATTCATTAATTACTAGTCGAAATAATAACACATATAATTAATAACAATAACATACTTTCATTAAAATGTTATGGCACTATTACTATTGAGTTAAACAGGATAAGCTACTGTAAGTAATATAAAAGAAAGTTGCCACTGGCTTAGAGAAAAGGTAGTTCAACAGCATATTTTACTGAAAGTATCACATGTCGTTTACACCTGGGTTAGCCAAAATATAGTTTAATAGCATACTTAATTGGACTGAGATTTCGAAACACTATCGCCTCAGAGTTAGGGAGAACAATGTACCTGAATTGTCGTAAGACTGCTGTTTATTGAGTGAACACATCGATTGTTTAATACAGAATTCAAAAACATGTTACACGCTGCAGGAGAAGAAAACGATTTTGTAAACAACCAGATCCGGCAGCACGTGACTGTTTGATTAGACGTGGGTTTTGTTTCAACACATTAAGCAGGATAAGTAATATATTTTATAAACGACCAAATCAGACATGAAACAAATACTTAGTTGCACGTGAGTTTCTTTTTCTAACCTACATACATAAGTTATGCCAGAAAAATAAGCTATTTTACAAATTCGGCGAGATTATAAGTTTTCTGCATTTTAATTGATAGGCAACGGTTATTACTACGAAACAAAGAGGCAGTAAATTTAAGTACTTAAAACAATCGTATAATTCCTTTGTAGTAAAAAAAACTTCAACTGACCCAACCCAGGCGAATGATGAAATAATTATATGACGAATAGTTCAGGGTGGTTTGACATCTGTACATAGCATAAATAAAGGCATATAGTTCTTTGCAAACCTCCAACAGAGCCTTTGTATGTTAAACAGACGAGTATTCACATGAAGTAAGGTTCTACACATTAGTAATTTATAGACTATTTCAGAATGGGTGCAGCAGGGCTGTGTAAGTGCTGTCCCTAGAGTATGTACTGGTTATTTATTGCGAGGCTCTGTATTTAGAATAGGTAATTGTTTGTGGGGTATTGCCAGAAAAGGACTTTTATCTGTAGTAATGATAATATCTTCAACCAGACGTCACTTATACTTGTTTCCATTCACCAAGACATTTGATGCTTGGTATCGTGCAAGAATCCTTCCACATCAACATCAAAAATATTTCTCATAAACCGAAATTGAACATTACTGTTTCGTGGCCCTAAGTGAGCTCCTGTATAAGAAGAAAGAACAATAAATTACAATGTAATGTTATTGTATATACATGTACATAAACAATGAAACCAGTAAAAAAACACTTAGAATAAAAATAAGATATTTTGTTTCTTATATATATATAACATTTCAAATCTCCCTCCACAAATATTTAGATAATTGTTTCATTCGTGTTCTTCAATATGTCTTATCTTTTACTGATATCTTTCTTAATTATAAATTATAACATTAAAAGCAAAACTTTAACACAGCAAATTTGTATGATGTCTTCTAAATATTTAGTTGTTTTTTTTAGAAATGCAGTAATTATTTAATTCCAAATAAAAGCTATAAGCTGAACAACAGCTAGGCCTTAAACTATTTTAATTACTCTCTTTTTGTAAATTTTTGTTTTAATAATTGTTTACATAGTCAGACTACTTACGTTAAAGTATACTTTTAATTTGGCTTAACTGAACTCTACAACCTTCAAGATTAAGGACATAGAATCATTGTTTAACCTTTCTCCACAATCAATTGTATCTTGTATAACTACATCAAATGAGTAAATGATTTACAACGCAAAACGTCTAATGAAAAAGAGAAAGTCATGTTTTAACTCTAAAGGTAAATTAATTTGACGTTTTTAACACTAAATTGATATGTTTATTATACTTTTGTGATACATCGTTTCAAAAATGTAAAACCTTTCCCCACGTAATTGCTTATGAAATATCAAACTGAGACATACTGTATATTTGGATTTTGTTCTCTACTGCCACGAGCTTATAACAACTGCGAGTTAATTCAGGTTACAGTATGTAACTTAATTTTTACCACAAACCTTGATTCTCACCTGATCATGCTGGGCCACGCCTAATATGAAATAAGTGTGTATAAAGACAGAAAGAAAGGACTGTTTAAATAGAGAAGTGCTTTTGAATTTCTTACTTAAGTTTCAAATGCAAGATTGGGACAGATTTACTGGAAGAACCATAAGAATTAAAGACAAAAAATTGTTTGACTGAAGTGGGTTAAAAAAATGGAAAATTTAATAAGATTAAATTGAATAAAAATTCTAAGAAGGTTTAAGGAATTTGATACTTGCCTTTTCTAAAATGTAGTTTCACAATGTTAATGACATGTTTTTGATTTTACAAGCATTTTTAAAGTACTTACACTAAGCTCTTTTGCTGCATACACAATGATATTACCATGAAGTTTTTATCCGATTATGACAATAAAATCAATACATCAATTCGGTCTGAAATACCTTCCATTCGACTTTACTTGAATATTTTAAACCTATTTACTTCCAGATACTATCTAATTGTACAGCACGAGGAATTTGAACTTCCATTAATATTCCCAGCAAGTAAGAATTATCAAACGCTCAACTTTAGCGCTTAAGGCCTATAGTGAAAAAGAAAAGGTTGCCTGGCCTATTTATTTATTCATTTTTTACTGAACGTTTAGAGTACATTCTACTTAACTTGATGTATGTAAAGCCGACTTAAATTCAGCTGCATGACCAAGGAATCAAAATACTTTAAAACATGTTATAAAAAATTATATTGTTAAGATTGTTATTGCAAATGATAAGATTAAAAAATTATCTTACTTGTTTGGAAAAAAACTCTTCGAAACAGTTCATATCTATTGCAACTTTACCAGAGAACTTATATAAATCAGAGTCAGGACTTACGGATGTTAAAGTAACACAAGTATAAGTGCGGAGTCAAATATATATAAAAAAATCTTCATAAAGAAAAATAATTAAAATTGTATAAATAAAATTTAACTATAATCATATATAAGTAAATAAATATAACAAACAAACTGGCAAAAAAAGTCTTAATAAAAATTCAAGAAACAGCTGGTAGTAAATTGGTATTAACACATTAACCTCCCAGTAGCTCAGCGGTATGTCTACGGACTTCCAATGCTGAAAACCGGATTTCGATACCCGTGGTGGGCAGAGCACAGATAGACCATTGCGTAGCTTTGTGCTTAATTCAAAACAACAACAATTAATCACGTTAAGTAAGACGAAATCTCAAAATTAGGCTTAATTTAAATATATACATAAAAACTGATCTATTTCGAACCTAAATAAAAAAAAACAATTCTATTAAGAGAAAGCTTTTGCATTTTAAACTATGAAACGAAAAACAAATCACGAAATGCCAGAATAAAAAATCCCAAAACAAATGGAGACAAGATATTTTATTTATAAACCTATCTAACACTCTGATGTGCAACATGTTTCCGTTGTACATTACAAATTTATCTCAGTCATAAAAGCCTCGCCGATCAATCAAGTGTAAAGAGTTTCTTATCAATCAAGAGGTTCCAAAACCAAAACTGTTGAGAATTCAGAGACATTTATTGAACGATGTAAGTAAAACTATACAAAGGAAGTAAGCTAAAATTCAGATTTTTCCTGGGAGCTATAGTTGAAGTAAATATACAATTTAAAATAAAATATATAAAAAAATATTACAAAAGAAAAGCTACTATACGACGCTAAAACACCCAGCTGCTTAGATCTACAAATCATTTAAGTGTTAACCAATTGAAAGTTTTAATCATCAGTTCTCCAGTAATTTACTTAAACGTAAATTAAAGGTACACATCATTTTATTGTAAAGTTAACTGAAACACATTATGCAATTTGTTTTTGGTTGTTGTTTTTTTTAATTTCACGCAAAGCTACACGAGGGCTATCTGCGCTAGCCGTCCCTAATTTAGCAGTGTAAAACTAGAAAGAAGGCAGCTAGTCATCACCACCCACCGCCAACTCTTGGGCTACTCTTTTACCAACGAATAGTGGGATTGACTGTCACATTATAACGCCACCACGGCTGAAACGGCGAACATGTTTAGTGTGACAGGAATTCGAACCTGTGAACCTCAGATTACGAGTCAAGTGCTTTTACCACCTAGCGAAGCTAGATAGATATCAGCCATAGTTATTGGAGCATCCATGTAGGTGCTCTCCGTGGTTTGTTTAAAAGTGAAGATAAGTTTAGGCAACATGGACATTTCATCTGAGGTATCAAAGTCCAGTGTGTTGTTGAGCTTGTATCATCTGAGGTATCAAAGTCCAGTGTGTTGTTGAGCTTGTAAATCTCTTTCGAGAAAATCTAAAAAGACATTAGCTTTTTAAGGGATGTTGCGGAAATAGAGTAACATCTATAATCAGATAAGTGAGAGATTATAACTGACCACTCAGTTATTTAAATGAATACCGGTTTTGAGAGTAACTGGAGAAACGCTGATGTTAATTGCATACATTTTGCCACTTAAATATTTTAGCTCTGAGAATATAATTAAGTGTTGTACATTTAATACTTTTATAACATTGAAGAATGACTGTGTCCCTGGATTTTGAATATTCACAAAATAGAGAAGTGGAATAATGAAGTAATGACACTGTTCGATTAATTAATAGAGTCTTATGTGCATAGAACAAATAATAGAGAGACACAGAAAGTTGGCCAAAGTAAGTATAAATTCAAGTGTTTAAACAAGAGTTAATAAGCTCATGAATATTCTTAAAGGAATTAGTGATATGAATTTGATAAGAAGACCAGTTAACATTTCGTTTATTCAAAGAAGTCTTTTGAACTACTTTTCTTACATACACATTTCTATTGGCTCTCTGAATTTGAATTAGATGACAGTCAATAAATTGAAAGAAGAACGTGCGTCTGCGTTAGTGAAACCAAATTTACTTTTGGATCACAACAACGTTAGGGATGTTATTGGTTTTAGGTAAAGTATGGTACTGAAGGAACAAAGGTAATTCAAATAATATCCAGCATAGGATGAAAATTATGAAAATCAAAACGAGTTTTGCTCTCAGTCATAACAGTATATATGGTTCATGTATAGGAAAAATTTGCGAAATAAAAGATCTGTATAGTAAATAAAGATAGTAGTGAGGATAATGACCTGAGATGCAAAGTAGACAGTGAGTATTAAGTGTTAAGGGGGATTGACCCAGCTGATATCTCAGCAGTTGAACAAGAAGGATAGTCTTACCACCTATTTCAATTCCGCCCCGACCAATGCCCACTGGACTGTTATGCAGTGTAAGATATAAACAGGCAATCTGACAGTCTGAAACTGTTTAAGGAATGTCTCATTGAGAAGAAAGCACGAACTGGCAGATAGAAATAATTCCAAGAGTAGTTGATATTTGTTTTCTTCATTTAACAAAAAGGTGCTCGAGGGCTATTTCTATTAGCCATCCCTAATTCCGCAGTGATAGACTAGAGAGAAGGCTGCTAGTCAACACCACTTACCATCAGCTCTTGGGCTATTCTTTTACTAACAAATATTTGGATTGACTGTCATGTAATAAAGGCTTCAAAACTGAATCAGTGAGCATGTTTGGTACTGGAAATTCAAACTGTGACCCACAAATTGCGGATCAAGCATCCTGGATAAATATTCTGAAGTGATTGTAGCAGTAGTTGTAAAATGCAGGCTGTCTTCTATGGTAGAAGAATGAACGATAGAATTATTAGATAGAATTACTGGGTTTATGGTACTAAAAAGAGCGACTGTTGTGGAATCGTCCGATTTGTCTGAAGATCTCTCGGTACATTGATAAGAATAGATAGGATGATTTACCTCACATAATTGAGCAGCAGGAGAATTTATACAGTGAGAATAAACAAACTTATTAGTGCATTTAGCGGTAGCAAGGTGATGATCTAGATGATTAGATTAAATATCTGTTTGAAAATATATGCTCCGTGCTGCAGAAGAAGATCAGCATATCATATATGTATGTCTCTGTAAGCTGTCAAATCGCCATTGAACAGTAGTGCCATCTGGATTCCTTTGTCAGAAAAAGATCCACATTAAAGATTATGCAAGATGCAAGAAACTGGTGGAATATGACAAGATGGATGCTATTCTTTTCGTGTAGATGGTTCCAACTTTTGAGTAGTAATGTGAGCCACTAAAGTAGCAATGTCGATATTGGTGTAAAGTGTATTGTACAATAGGAGGTTAAGAGATTCCAGAATCATTCCGTTTCATGTGGGTATAAAGTGGTGAATGCCATCATGGAGTCAATATTTCGATATTTCCAAAAAACAACAACAACAAGCTTTATAAAATTTGGAATCCATATTGGAGACTGGGGAATACAAAAAGAAAGAAAGGGGAATCAGTGTATATGTGGAGTAGAACTGAAAAGTTAAACACCTGTCTGTGAGGATGTAACAGAAGTGCTTGGTTCACTGCTCAATTTTAATACCACGGATTTCACCAGTACTTAAATAGAACATATGTTGTTATACAGAGCAGTACAACTATTGCTTGGTTAGTTTCAGTGGAGATTGCAAAGATGAGAGTGGTTGTATCAATGTTCTCTGTGAACACAATAATACACTGATGATTTTATATATTATCACACATAGACAAATGCATAAAGCGGTTCGAAGATGTCTGTTTGTTCAGCTTTATAATGTTGTGTCCAGCTATTGAAATCTGAAACATATTGAAGAAAAGAACTCAATGGCTGCATTTGTCACTTAAAATGGTGCTTATGAACGTTATGTTATATCTATGTAAGACAAAGTTATTTCTTCTGAAAGACTGACGGAGCTTAGACTCAGGGTACGACAATTGGAAAGATCTGTCACTGTATGAATAAAATAATTTAGTCTGATTCTGAATACTTAAGACTGACATTTCAATATATCAAAAAAATGTATGCATAAAAATGAACTTAGAAAATGTGCATATTCATAAATGTAGTTTTACGCTACACATTAGGCAGAAAGAAGATATACCTTGATCCTAGAAATATTACAGTGATTAAGGACTGTCCCAAGTTGGAACTGAAAAGAAGTCTATAGATTTCTAAGATTTTTATTATAGTATTGACATTTAGAGGACAATTTACATAACTATCTGCAGTATTGTCTGCTTTGAGAAAAGTTGATTTGCATTTTAGTGAGTGACATGTCACTTACTAGTCCAAGGTTAGTCATTCATATTGGATACAGATACCAATGTTAGTGGACTCACTGTCACAGATGGAGGGATTTGTGAACATGTTTTCACAAATGCTATATTTGCTTGATAACTTCTGAACACTGATATTGCATGGTAAAAAATAACTTTTAATACTTTTATAATACTACCAGTACTACTTGTTTGGCAAAGATCTCACTGTCTGAGTGAATAATGTATTACTGAGAAGCTCCCGAACTTCAAGAACTTAACAAGCATTCTTATACATTGAATTACAATGCTGGAGGAGCGCAAATTTATTGTGCAACTGCGTACATGCAGAAGAATAATCTCACCATATAGCGAGAGCCTGTCCATTTGCTGAATTTTCAGATCTTATACACCTCATAACTGTAAAATCATCTGCTATAATGTTATTTGTGTGTCTTTGCTAATATTAATAAATTCTGATAAAAGGTTTTATGTAACTACTTTAGTTTTGTTATCTATAGCTTAAGAGCTGGGTTTAAATTTTAAAAAATGTTCTTAGGTGTTAAGCCCATAGTTCACGGAATTGCAACGTTAAAATTTGTGGCTCGATTGCTGGCGGTAGATAATAGTGCAGGTAGCTTGTGGAGCTTTGGGTTCAAAGGAAAGCAACAACCAAAATAATATTTTAAAATATCTCAAAAGAAAAGTTATATGGTATATGATTGTTTTATATGCAAATCATATTTGATTTTCTGTAATACTTTCTGATGTATGGCTTATGAAAGTCAGGAAATATGTTTAAGGTTTTCCCAAGATGACAGTGAAGCATAAATCTAGATGTTTTAGATCAACTATTGAATTGAGAAATTATTCAGTTGTAAATGTTCGTGAACGTAAGATAATGAAAAAGATAAAAGGAAGAAATAGCAGCAAAATTTATTATCGTCTCTAGTGGCTCGTGAACACGAACTCTCACGTGGGGACAAAATGGGTGGATATCTACCTATAAGATAATCACTGTGGTAGAATAAGTGAAGCCTGCATTGCATCTCAGCGGTATCATAAAGTTCTACAACTGTGTATAAAACACCATGGAAACTTGTTAAATAGGTCTCAGAGATGAAACCCTGGTAGTGGAAGCCTTAAATTTATTAGAACATATTGGTTCGTAAAATAAGTATACCTTTTGGGATCTGCAGTGAGACAATCTAATTTTTGTTATATATCAATTTTTATTTTGTAATTTATAATTGTGCTATAACTATAATAATGCCAACATATCTTGCCATATACATATACATATATAACTTAACGAAAATACCATTTGACCTTTACTTTTTTTATAGGAATACCATAAATCAGATATTATTTTCACTACATGGTAGACATCTTATTCAGGATAACTATTTTGAATAGAAATAATGACTCTGTATGTTACATAAATACAAAATCTAAACCATTATTTAACAAAGGGTGTGTGTGTGTCCATTTATAATTGGCGAAACCCTGGACCAATTGTCATCAAACCTGATATGTACTCATAGAACCCACGAAAAGTGAACAGGGATTGGTTTGATCTGATACCTCAGATCATTCTCCGAAGATTCTTATGTTTAATTCCTATGTTGAACGTGTACGTCAGCTAATAACAATAATTTTCCAATACTTTTGAAAAGATGTAGCTATTGTGATTATTAGCTTTAACCTTATCAACTGCTAAAAATCCGGGATCTTTCAGTGTTTTCTCAAACAAAAATAATTCATGAATTTAATAACTCTAATACTAGTTTAGTATAAAAATAATAAACCTAATTTAAATAGTTAAACTATTTTTTTCTGTCGCGTTAACAATAATTAAACTTTTTTTTACACAGAATAAATATAATTAACGAGGCATCTAACGATTATAAATATTAAGTACTAGTTTTAGAAATAAATATTAAGTTTTAGAAATATATCTTATGCATTTCTTTTGTTCTTTTGAAATCTCTATTAAAACGAACATTGAAATACTTGTTTTAGACAAACAAGTTGTTAGTTCTCTGGTATCATTCCAGAAAGAAAAGTAAAGTGTTAATTAGACTTTCGAACTTCGCTTTTATTATGATATGTCCATCCAAAAATGTTTGATCGAAAAATAGAAAGCCAAGTCTTGGACTTAACTCAAAAAGTGTGTATTATCTTATAAACACAACAAAACAAAATACCATAACATTACTCACATTACATCATTTTTTGATGTTGTAAAACTGAATTTACATCCATCTTAGCTCCTAATACAAATTCAGTTTTAAGCACATACGTGGAATAAAATGTTCTTTTAATCATCTTTGGATCGATTTCACGTAATTTTTGTGTTGCTTCACTCCAAGATACCTAAGCTGTAATCATTTTCGTTTAGCTAGATTTTTAAAGGGAAGAAACGTATATAGGGAAGTAATGTATAGATCATGATATGACTAATACTACACACATTACCAATACGTGAAAAATTACCGGGAACAACAATGACATTTGAGCTAAATACGAGAGTGACCTAATAAAATGAGTAGGATATCTTCTTGTCTTTATTAAACAATGTTTTTTCTCATTCACTCTTAATATACCATGCTTTTAATAATAAATATATATTTATAAATAAAAAGAAGTGATAGTCAGGGAGTCAGCTCCCGTAAAATTAAAAAACAAAAAGTGCTCGGAAAGATATACTTTAGTGTCATGCGTTTTTGAAAGGCTAATAGGCCTAGCTTAAGAAAACAAATATATTAGTAGAAGAAATTCTCTTTGTTTGAATGTTTTAACTCGGAACGTAGCACTACCTTACATACTCCCAAGAAGTAATATTTTTGGCACCGTTTCATGGGCGTTTTTGGATATATTGCATCATCATACATATGGACTCCAAATACGTTATTTCAACATGTTGTACAATCAATTTTTTGAGCATTTTTATAAAAATAAACATTTGTAAATATATGGACAAATGAAGAAATATTTACATTAAATGGGATTTAAATCAGATTTAATTTATAAGTAAAAAAATTAAAACAATACAAAAAACTAAAACTGTAATGTTTTATTACACTCATAAATTTATGGTGGCAAATCCAGCTTCATTTGTTTGTTTGTAGTTAAGCACAAAGCTGTATAAAGGGCTATCACTGCTCTACCAATCACGACTATAGAAACCTAGTTTCTGGCGTTGTAAGTCCTTAAACATACCGCTGTGCTACTGGGAGGAGGAAGGGGTTCATTAAATTGTCATTCAAGGTGAAAGCAGTGTCCGTGTTGACCCATGCAAAGAAACTGTATAACATAGTCGGAACTAATTTATCTAGGGCGTCCTAGGATATTTCTGAGCAATCTGCAATAGCACAAGTGTCGATTGTCAATGACTTACCCATTATATCTTTTTGTGTCACTTGACGCCTAAGGGACTCTATCATTTGAAATGTTTCTTGCTGAGAAATACCAGGTTCACGTTCATCATCACTGATGCCGTCTGATTGTGTAAGCAACTGAGATTCATCTAGTGTTTTATTATTTATTGCAACATTTCACTTGCAGTTATATGTAGGGTGCGGATAACAGGCATGACCCCATTAAGGAATTATTTGAAAATATTTATAACGCTTTTTTCAGAACGAATACTGCAGTAACGGTCTCGCAGTTGGGTGATATAATAGTGGTTTGGTTTGTGTTAAATTTCGGGAAAAGCTACAAGACAGCTATCTGCGCTAGCTGTTCCTAAGTTATCAATGAAATGTTAGAAGGAACGCAACTAAATGTCACTTATCACCGTCAACGAATAGTGGGCTGACTATCACATTAGAACACCCCTACGGTTAAAGGGGCCAGCATGTTTAGTGAGTCGGGAACTCGAGTCAGGATCCCTAACCACCTGGACATGCTGAGCCAGTGATGTAATAAGCTGATTTATGTTTGTGAAGGGAATCCGATATCTTTGTGAGAAGACCAGTAAATGCTGATTCAAATGGATCTTGTAATCTCACTGGTGTCACAACAAAAGATGGTTTCTTATTCTTAGAGCAACTCATAAATGAGTAATAATATCTGAAGTCATCAGCAACCTTACCACTTTTCTCGCCTCCATGTCTCCGGGTTTTAGTAATAATCGTTTAATCTTTTAACTATTTGGCTTTTTCGTGAATTGACCCTTGTCGTGTATCTGTAGCCACAAGTATAAGAATTTTACTACCCTTGTGTTCCCTCTTCCCCTAACACATAAAACAACGTGTTTTGAAGTCTATATTTGTTGGTTCTTGTGAAGGTATTGCAACATCATCACAGCCATAGTTCCTTATGCAGAATCACCCATTTCTAACTCTTTACATCTTTTGTTATGAGTTGTTCTCTCAACTTTGTTCTTATTTGTGTATGTGCTCCTATATCTTCTGTGATACTTGGATACTTGAACGAGAAAGCTATGTTCATTGTTGAGATAAGGGCTCGTGTCCTTCATGTACATGGTCAACACGACTCAGCAGAGCTATCTTAAATGTGTCAATATCCTATTGTGTTAATTCTTTAAGTAGTGCAGAAGATATTGTATGGAATGTGCCACATAATTCAAAGCGCATACGTACACATGTCCTTCGATTGGATTTTCGTTTAAAAAGAGGTTCCATTAATAATCAGTTAGCAAAGAATTATGAAGAGTAAAGCACAAATAGAACATAGATAAAATGACAGCTAGATATATATTGAGATAAATTATTTTTATGCTGCCTCAGCGCATTACCTTTGCAATTGATATTTAGGACGGCTCAGCCCAATAAAGGGTCATTTACAACAGTTTTGCATTGGATTGTCCTAAATAAATCTCAGTTACAAGACGCAAATATATAATCAGGATACACCTAGGTAAGAACTCTAGATGTATAGGCATTCCAATAGATGAAAAAACACTCCAAGCCAGTAAGAGGTATATAATAAAAAATTGTCACTTCGGCTACGTAATGTGTTGAGGAAAGTGTTAGAGAGTTGTTGCTTGGTAATAGGTAGCTCTAAATAATTCCTTACACAATTGTAGAATATAAATACCCGAAAATCTTTTTCTACAACGTATTTTGTTTAATGTTTATTTTAAACTAAATTGTCTGGAAAAGGTATCCAACACAATGAATCTTCTATTAGCTATAATTCAAAAATTTCTAGAGAAACAATATTAAATATGGTATCCATACCTTTAGAATGTTACCAGGCATTAAGTACTAGGATCCATTCAATTTTAATAAAATACGTTTGCAACAGTACTTCCAAAAACACAGTAATTACTAGACATTTTAAACATCCGTAATTGGTATGTATGTTTACAAGTCTACACCCATAATCTATTAAAGGTTTTGAATTTTCAATGGTAACATTGCTTTTCATAGTCCCCGATAAGGGAATTAGTGACATTTTACGTTGAAAAAGTATGTCTTTCCATGACATGTTAATCCCCATTTTTTTTGCACGACAATTCAGTGTTTCTCTGACTATAGACAATTGTCACAACTCAGTAGACGTAGATCGAATTTATTATTCTATTCATTTCATTAGTGAATAATGTGAAATGTGGTTTTTTTAAGCGTTTTTAAAGCAGAATTTACATTCGTGATAGTCAAATTTTGCAGAAGTGTGTGCGCTGAACGTTCCTGTTTACATTCCTCCAGTATGAATATTAAAACGAATATTCATACGTTTTTTTTATTGATGGAAGAAAAAAGATTTGAGTAAATGGAAATTTTATCAAAAACTTCATGTGGTTCTTGCATCAAAAGTCAAAAGTGAATAAAGCTGGTGAATAGATATTGTAGACTTATTGTAAAGGTGCATAACGTTCAGGATAAAGCAAAACATCTGTTTTTTTCAATTCTGAAAAATAACAATAGGCTTGCACATTTACGCGCCACCTAGTGGCTCAGCGGTATGTCTGCGGACTTACAATGCTAAAAACCGGGTTTCGATACCGGTGGTGGGCAGAACACAGCCCATTGTGTATCTTTGTGCTTAATTCAAAAAAACAAAAAACAACAACAGCATATTTACGCATAATGAGCAAGTATGTAATAAAGTTGTTGTTTGTAATTAAACAAAATGTTACACTACGAGCTATCTGTACTCTCTTCACTACAGGTATCGAACGGTAGTTTCTGCCGTTGCAAAGTCACAGACATACCGCTGTGGGGTGTAAACTCAAGATAGAATAAATACTATTGCAGTTGTTTTTTTTTTTTGTATTTTTATTAATAATACTTGTTTAGAGTTCAACAGCCAGATGGGCATTCAACACAAATCTGGGAAATAAGAAAACTTTTGAAACTTAAAATATACAGGCTGTTCTAATCGTTTATTAATTTATTAAAATATTCGGAAGAATTGATTAATTTCATTTAGAACTTTTAATCTCATACAACATGAATGATTATTGATTTTATTCACAACATGAACGACTTATTGATTTTATTCACTTACAACATTAATAATTATTGATTTTACTCACATACAACCTGAATAACTTATTGATTTTAGTCACTTAAAACATGAATGACTTATTGATTTTCAACATTTCTAGGAAAAAGTTTTATTCATTCTTTCCCTCAGACAAACAAATTATTTCATGTCATCTGTGCGCTGTATTGTTTTTGAACTATTTTATGACGAACCATGTTTTAAAAGAAAAGTTGTGATTAGGCACATTTTTCATACAACGTAATTCCATTGTTAAAATGAATCCGCTAACTTTCAGTTTCATTTCTGTTCTGAAGAGACATTTTAAAGGTTTTATGTGTAAATTACAGGTATATCTTGCCCTGTGTAATTTCGACGCATGTGACTAGAGATTTAGGTCAACTTATATAGGGCATGAACTCACAAGAATTCATTTATTAATTTTCTTACGAAATCTTATGACAATTACTATATTTTCTTGGGACACAGAATTTCCAAAGCTTAGTTATCTAAAGAAAAGTTATTTCATTTTAAAAAAACTTAAAGAACCTGTACATAGATAACTGTACTGTATTGCATTCATCAATATTTCTTAAAATTCAACATCAGTATTTATATAATATTAAGATACTACACTTTTTTATACCTCCTTTATAATAAAAGTGTGTGTATTTTTGCTCTGGATAAAATGCGAAAGGCAAAAATTAAAAAAGAAATGTTCATTTGCGTTTCGTTGAGCAAAGAGCTACAGAATGGACCATCTGTGCCTACAACGGATATCAATATTCAGTTTTTAACATTATAAGCCAAAACACTTTCTAGTAAGCCACTGAAGACTGAAAAAAATGGGATACTCCTTTTCACTTTCCATTTGTGTTTGTTTCAACTAAGAAAAATGTTTGTTTGTTGCTGAGCTTGTGCAAAGATACTCGAGGGCTATCTGCACCAAGTCATAGACCAGAGGAAGGGCAGTTAGTCAGCACCAACAATCACTAAATATTGGGGTACTCTTTTACAAGAAATAGTGAGATCCACTGTTACTTTTACAACGCCCCTCCTATCTCGGACTGTTCAATGAAGTGTTTCAGTTTCGCGAATCGCAGATTGTGACACGAGTCTCCTTGGTTCACGTCAAGCTGCTACAAAAATAATCAAATCGCGTTCCATTTTGGGGCTATAGATGTGTTATCAAAGTGATGGTCAAATCACACTATACGCTCAGAGTAACCCTCGGTAAACAGTGGCTGGTGTTGACTAACTGCTTTCCATCTAGTCTATCACCTGAAAAGTGGGGACTACTAGCGCAGATAGTCCTGGAATAGCTTTGCACAAATTCCAAGAACAACAACTTATTTAATAACGTGTACTTTAAACGTATTTAAAATATACATAAAACATTGCTCCGTCATATTATCAGAATTTATAATAGTACTATCTACTGAAATGTTTTTGGTATTCCCGATAGTAAAGAAAGACTTTAACAAAGACCTAACTTTTACTAAGCTACAAAAAGTATTTTTTATATATTTTTTGACTTCAAGTGCAAGTGGTACCACTACAGTGATACATCCTTATTATACAAATTTCAATCCAGGAATACTAAGAAAAACCATTTCATAAAATGGGTCACTGCAATTCGAAGAAAAGATCATTTTCTAAGCAATTTTGTTTTTCCGATAGAAACTAGCAACCTACCAGGAACATAACAACTGTAAGAGTTGAGTATGGTTCTGAAACACACTGTCATATTGGCCTGCAACATTGTTGGGTTCAGTGTTACACTTAGAATATATGTGTATCATTCAAAAAAGTTTTTGAAATAAACTTATTAGTTACAATTTAATACAGTGAATTTTATTTCTCGACATGGTGATAAATCACGTTCTTTGAATTAGTGTCCTAAATGAAGGATCCGCTTCTATGACGCAGTGCCGTCATTTTAATATTGTTTAGGTAACGTAATTTTTGGCAAGGAGCCAGAAGCATTAGTTATACCACTGTGTGTCGCTGCAAAAAAATTTTCTGCCACTCACTTTGATTATACTCAGTTTATGTTTAAAAATGTCCTAAAATTAACGCCGTTTGTCACGGAACTGGAAACGAAGAAACTCCCTGTGCGTTGAACAAGTGCTTCAATCGGTATAATATAATTTACTTGTTTGTTTTGAATTTCGCGCAAACCTTCACGAGGGCATTTGCGCCAGCCGTCTCTAATTTACCAATGCAAGACTTGAGAGAAGGCAGCAGTCATCACCTCCCACTGCCAACTCTTAGGCTACATCTAATAGCGGAACTGAGAGTCACGTTAAAACACTCCCACGGAAGACAGTGCAAATATGTTTGGTGAGTCAGGGATTCGAACCCCGACCTTCAAGTTGCAGTATGATATAAATATCAAACATACTTACAAATTAAATCTTGATTTATGATAAAGTTGGTAGTAATTTCGGCTGTAACTTCAGTGAAATACACGAAATTGTAAAGTGAAGTAAAATTATGCTGAGTAAATAGATGAAAAGACTTAAATACATACTAAACGTAAATATCGTTGAGGTAGTCTGAGTGAGGGATTTTCGCTGGAATTTTGTTAGTTCTATTAAAGACTTCTAAAGTTCTCTGTTTCCACTAATTTCAGCAAATGAAAATAATTTTTTCAGTTTTTATATTTCTCTGTGTTTTAATTAATACGCAAGAACCTCATTGCTTGCTAAAAGTCATAAAATACATTCATATTCTCTTCATATGTTTACGCAATTATTAGTTTGACTCTTTTTATCTGAGTAACAGATCCAAAGCTTTTTATACATAATTCACGAAATATAATAATTTTCTTAAAGTTGAGTGTTTTAGGATTATATTGGCTTTCAGGTCAAGGGTTCATTGATTGTGTCACAAGAAAAGAGTTTACTTCCTTCCTAAGATTTTTATAACATTGCTCAGTTTTCTCAAAACTAACTTTGAAAATAGTTTGGATGAATATTTTAGGTTATTTACATTACAGAACCTCTTCATAAATCTAAGATCATAAGATAAAAGTAGATCCTGCTCCAGTAACAGATTTAGGCTTAGATAGCTCAAATCACTGAAAGTTAAGTCTAAGCACAGTAGTCTAATGGAAATAAACAATAAATTCGACATTATATTAAGGAATAACCTTCACAAAATGATTTAAACGCGTGTTTGAAAAGATATTAAACTCTTTGGTGTTATTGTTTTTATATTAACGTTAGTATTACAGTTACATTTAACTTGCTAGCTGTTCATTAAGTTTGTATTTTTATTTCAGTTTAATTCTACGGTTTCTAATACAGTTAGATTTTCGACTACCTTAGATCTCCATATTTATCACTGAGCATTGTAGCTGACTCTGAGCAGAAATACGCGGTACACATTTTAACAATTTTAACCGGATTGTTTTTATAATACCTTAATAATACTGAAATTAAAATGCGTAAGATTTCTGAAGGTTTACAGCATGAAACTTGTAATAAATATAGTAGTGTAACTGAGGTACTATCTCAGTATAAGATTTGGTTATTTGTTAAATTTTCGCTGAAATTTATCGAGAGCTGTCTGCGCTAAATATCCCTCATTTTTAAATAATATACTATAGAGAAGACAGTTAGTGAACACCACAAACCGCTAACTCTTGGGCTACTATTTTTCAACTAGTCCAACAACTGCCCAGTAGTTAAGCGTGTCGGAATATAGAAAAGTGGTTCATGCCTCCTTACCGCTAATAAACACACATTAGTGTTCCGTACTTTGGGGCAGTGTGTATGCTATTTGAGTGACGGTCAAATACTAGTTTGTTTGTTAGATGGTGGTATTAACTAGTTGTTTTCCCTCTAGTCTATCGTTTCAAAATTAGGAATGGATAGCACAAATAACTCTTGAGTAGGTTTGTGCAAGAACTTTTATCATTTAATAATGGGTTTGACCTTCCATTCTAACGATTCTAGAGCTGAAAGAATGAGCATATTTGGCGACGTGTAATACAATAAACACTGAATAAATAAACATTTTGTGTCTAAAGGTAAGATGAAGATAAATTATTTGATGTTATTATTGTAATAATTATGAATGCAATTTACAGAATGTAATGATAGAAAAGGTGTTACTATAAATTTCAAACGGGCCTTTATACCATGAGGTAAATGTATATTGAAGTGTTCAATGTGGAGTCTCAACTGAAATTTATGCTTAGTTTAAATCTTTATCGTGTTTCTTGTCTGCTGTTATAATTAGTTTCTCAGATACAAGTTAAAAAAAAGTGTTGATCTTTCATTCGCCCTGAGCCACTTTCAAGTATACATCTTAGTGGTTCTGTCATTTTGAACAATTACTTAACTCATACATTAAAGTGTTTCAACAAATGCTTTTGTTGTTTAAACTAAAAGTAGGCTTTTGTTGTCAAAGTTCAAACCTGAATGCTATTTTACTATGTTTTTTTTAAGATTGTAATACATTTAAGTGTACGGCGGTGAATGTATTACCTTGTGCATACATTGGTCAAACGAGATTTGCGTTTGGAATAAATCCACAAACTGGTTCACAAAAAATATATATATACCTATAGTGCTGAAGTACTACTTTTGTGAAAGAAGTCAAATAGTATCAGCTTATGCGCAAATTAGTTAATAACCGGTTTTGTTACCTTCTGTGGTTACAACTTTTTTAAAACATTTTTGTTACTGACTGCTTAACACGTTTTTTGAAACCTAAACGAAAAACAATTCGATTTTACCTTTATTTCTGAAACAACTAGTTATAAGTTTCAAAAAATCTGTTTTACCATGAATTGCTGTACATGTATTTTATAAATTGGAGATATATCATCAATAAAACCATGTTAACATTTCAATATTATCAGTTAATGTGTAATTTTTTTACGTATCACACTGTAAACGAAACAAAGGAATACGTCAAATATCGGATACTTGGAAAATAATATAATAGAGATATTTTCATTATTTTTAAAATTAAAAATATTATTACTAAAACGCAATATTTGCATACTGGTATAACTCCACATATTTAGTATCAATAAACAATGCAATAACATTACTTTTTGTGTGGAAATATTTATTCTAAATTCTAACATTTTGCTATTAATTATTACATTATCAATATTAATTGAAAGTAAGAAAGTTAAAAGTCAATGGCAGAAAATGAAGCCAATATATTCATGTAACTTCACTGGAAAACATTTTCACAATGTTTTTGAGGAGAAATAATGCATTATAATAGCAATGATTATAAATTGCTATTAATTACCAGTACGAGTTATAACCGACGTTGCACAAGAACTTGGCATACTTGATACTGATGAAGTATGGTGGATAAGAAGATAAAATAACTTACAATATGTATTGCAGAAATCGCAATTCACAAAGAAAATATCAAGTTTGGAACTTATGTTACTATGAAGTTTCTGTAAGCTAAAATCTGCTGAGATCAGTGGTTTTTCTTAATACTTTAATAAATTTTGATACCAAGTGATACAAGAAGTAGTGCATCTGAAATAAAGGTCAATAAATTTGCTGAACTTTACGTCTTCAAATCGTGTCGAGATGTGACAGTATCACACTTTTAAAATCCCTTTCATAACCAAAAATAGTTTGCTTGTTTCAGAATTTTGTGAGAGATTTTACACCAAAGCTATCACTATCAGATGCCTCTAATTTTGAACTGTAAGACTAGAAGGGTAAGCAGCTGGTCAACAATAGTCTTCACCAACTCTTGTCTGATGGTTGCGAGTTAGAGGCTGGCCTGTGTCGTGCAGTTGCGTTCTTAAGCAAACACTTTACTTTCCCTTATTCCAGTCTAACCAGCTGTGTGATGGATACCAGGTGTTAAATGAGAACTGCCTCACTATGGACTGAAATCCCATCCAGAAGGAATGGGACGTCGTTTTCATCTACTTGAAACTGGAGTTTGAAGGCACTGACCCACGTGCCTTGTAAATGCACGGCACGTAATTAACTAAGTAACAGCCATTCTTGTAGTGCTCTCATAACTCAAACATTTTGCAGATTTACAGTTTAAGCTCGCTGACCATTAGGCCTCGCCAATCGCAACAAACATTCAGATGCAGTCTTTACTTGGCATATTCTAATAGTAAATGTGAGTCATAAATCATGCCATTATTTCATTTTTAAAATAGTTTTAAGTTACTTTATTATTTGAAATTTAAAATTGTCATATTCACATTCACTTATCTTACTGCTACGAAAGTGGTTCTTAATAGCGATGGTTAATAACATATTTTAAGGATTATGTTCAAAGTCCCGTACTTTCTTTGGAACTACTTTCTCCGTCGTCAATCGTTCTGATTTCGATTACCATGATTACGCATGTAATGGGTCTCTTGACAGACTTTCCACTGACTCTCCATTGAACGTGGACGTCAACTTTTAATAAGATGAAAGAACCAAGTTTATTGAATCAGCATTAGAAGATTTGGCATGTACCTGTCAAACAGAAACTATCTAGTTCTAGCTTTTCAGTCACCTGTGCGAAAATTTCAAAGCTTATAAATTTCAGGGCTTATGAATCACTTTGTTTTTTCTTCTTCCTCTTTCTAACGGTGAAAAGAGATATGTTCAATTTTTCAGCAAGACATTTGGTGTCAAAGAGTTATTTTTTTTAACCTTGAATTTCACTTTAGAAATAAAGGCACTGCTATGGAGCTTCTTGCTGTCCTTAATATTCAGTTTATCGAGTGGTTCCGCTTACAAAACGACCAAGCAGGGGCAATGTATTAAAAATGTTCTGGCTTTTGGTTTTACACTGATAGCAATGTCACTGTACTGCTTATATCCTTCCTGAGAAATAAAAATGCGACATTTTCCTAGGCACTCTCTATCTTTGGCAGCATGTTATTAGTATTTGCAAATTATTCTTACACATTAGTTTTCTGTAATTGTTTTGGAAGGTCCAAGATACTGATATACGTAACTAAACCTGTACTCTTGGTTTTACTAGAAACATTACCATTTAGTAAATAAAATATATATTATATTTCATATAATATCCGATAGCAAATCTAGTGAATCTCTCTATACCTATGACATTAAAACGGGTAACATTTAAACCTCTTATGCTCTTCTACTTTATTAGTGTTAACAACAAACAACAAAGAGACAAGAGAATTGATTGACAAATTTCATCTTTAATTTACCAGAACCGATAAAGCGTACAACTCTTCTTATACAGGAGATCTCCGACTTTTAAGGAACATAACCCAAACAAATAAACTCTTTATCCCTTACTTCTGAATAAAGGTAAACCATCAACACGGTTAAGAGGTATTATAATTATATACGAAATGTTGTATCAAATGACTTATCCTTGACATATTTTCACAGAAACAACGATCAAACCGTTGCCTTATAGAAGGAGAAACTTCATTGAAAAGGTTTACTTCAATTACATATTTATAAATCAATAAATAATGAGTTATCCATAACATCCCGCTTTCTGTGACAGGGAATGCAAAAATATAGGAATTCAGTACAAAACATAATTGCACAAAAGACAATATTATATAAACAAGTATAGAAACTCTTCAGTATTTACAATACACCACTTTGTTTTTACTTTTTTTCCCAGATAAACAAAATGGTATTTCAGCACCAAAGTTTCTGCTGAAGGTCACTTTTGAGGCAGACAGAAACTAATCATCATCTATAAAAAGAGTTTAATCCTTTTCGAAATCATGCTGCAACTTCTGTTGGAAGAGTTACTTTATCCTGTGTTGCAGAAACTGAGGAACCCCTGGTATCTCCTTCTTCTACTAAACTATTTGTCTCACTTCCTTCAAAATCTTTTATATCTCCAGATGCTGAACTTTGACTGGGAGAAAATTCGGACAGGACGTCTATAAGATCGTTTTCGCTGTTTGTTGGTCTTACGTCGTGTTTGTTTTGCATGTGGGTTTGAAGATTTTTTGATTGGTTGAAAACATCTCCACACACAGAACATACGTGATCATACTGTTTTTGGTGTGCGTCCATAAGATGGCGTTTTAACTGCTTAAGCGATCTAAAGGTTTCGGTACAGAGTTCACAGGGATGGGTGGTAGAAGTAATGTGAATGCGCATGTGCTCCTTAACATGACATTTGCGAGAGAACGTTTTTCCACAGTGTGGGCACATGAAAGGTTTAAGGCCAGTGTGAGACTTTAGGTGTGCCTTTCGATTTTCTTTACGAGCAAAGCGCTTTTTACAAACGGGGCACTCATAAGGTTTCTCTCCACTATGAGAACGTAAGTGTATATTTAGGTTTCTAGAGAGAGCAAACTCTTTTTTACATTCTGGACAAGTATACTTGGTTCCCTGGGCGTGAATTCTTACATGACCCTGAAGGTTACTTAGACAGGGAAATTCCTTTCCACATTCCGTGCAAGGAAAACATTTGTTTTTACCATCAAGCTCAGAATCTCCATGATAACGGAAATAGTGCTGTTGCATGTCTGCTGAGTTATGAAAAAGTTCTGGGCACGATGAGCACTTCAAGGTGTTATTCTTTTGCTCGTGAATCTTACGATGATTGTTGAGGTTAACAATGCTATTAAATACTTTGGTACAATCTGGACAGTTTAACTGTTCCCCACTATCAATATTCTCCTTGTGCATGTGGGAATGATTTTCTAGCTCTGCGCGAAAGAAGAACCTCTGGTGACAGTGAGAGCAATCATAAGGCCGAGAGCTAAGCCCATGTTCTAACATGTGTTGCTGGATCAAATGTGGTGCTGTAAACACTGTACTGCACATGTAACACGTGTAACAGCTGCAACCTTCAAACGTGTGCTCAATTAAGTGACATTGGAGCTTGGCTGGAGATTCGAAGACCGTATGACATAACTTGCACTCGTGGCTGGTCCCTTCTTGTATCATGTGTGAAGTAACGTGAGCTTGAATCTCTGTCTCACTTTCAAATGACATCTGACACTTAATACATTGGTACGTCTTCTTATGAGTTAGCTTGTGTTTCTCTAGCGCACTCACGGTTTCAAATTTCACCTTACACTCAGGACAACGCAGGTCCTCGCTTCTCGCATGAAAACAATCTTTACACATGTAAGTATGACCGTTGTCTTGCTTCCCCGTGATTATGAGCTTGTTGGCTTCAAACTGTCTTGCGCACACGCAACAAGGATAAAGAGGATCACGTGTTTTCAAGTGAAACTTTGCATGAACTTGGATTTCTACGTCCGACATTAGAGTTTGTCGACAAACAACGCACGGAACTGGGAGTCCATTCGCGTTGTGCTCCTGAATGTGTTTATAAAATTCTTCTTCGTTCTGTACAGTTTTCTTGCATGTCACACACACGCCTCCTGTCATTACTTTACAGTGGCTAAGTTTGTGTTCTGCTAGAGTTGCTGCAGTGGGACATATCTCATCACAAATGTTACATTTATGTTTAGATGGGCTGACAGTATGCGCCTTCATGTGGTTTTCCAATTCTGTACGAGATTTACAGGATTCATTACAGTAGGCACAAAACAAACTAAAAGTTGTTTGTCCGAACTTTTGAAAACATGGAATTCGGATGTTGTGAACTTGTCGACAATGGGAGCTCAAGTGCGTCTCTGACGAGAAAATTCCGTCACAGATTTCACAGCTGAAATGTTTTCTGTATTCCACCGAGGACAACGGTGTCTCAGGTTTATCATTTGATTGCTTAAGGCTAAGATTCTGTACACCGTCGGTAGATATGGACGGCTGGTTACTTAGACTATCCACTGATGAGCCCCTGACTTCACTGTTGTGACAAACTTCCATGTGTTTATCGAGAAGAAACTCAACATGGAATGCTTCATCACATACAGCGCATGAAAACTGTTTTTTATGAGTGTTCAGATGATACTGAAGCTCATATTCCGTTGAGAAACATTGGTCACAAAGTAGGCACCGAAAAGGGTGAATTTTAAACAAGTGCATTACTTTAACATGTAGTTGAAATTCCATTTCAGAATGGAACACTGCATTACAGCTCGTGCACTTGAAGAGCCGGCATTCGTTGCTATGCTTTACGGCAAAATGAACTTGAATGCTAACTTTAGAATCAAATATTTCCTTACAGAGGGAACACCTATAAAGATGGTGAGCGTGGATATCCATTAAATGTTTCTGTAGTTCGTCTGGTTTGGAGAAAAGCTTAAGACAACACCTGCAACCGTATTCTGTTGACGTTGATAAGAAATGTGTCATCACGTGTGCATTCAGTTGTTGCTCAGTGGGAAACTCGACCTCACACTCACTACATGTATATTTTTGAATTACCGCATCTAAGTGTGTTTTCAGATGAGTCCGGAAAGACTCAAAATCCGGAAAAGCTGCATTACATTGACTACACAATAAAGGGCCGCTGTGTGGGAAATGAGGAACGGTCTCATTTATTGGCGATTCAGTTGCCGATTGTGGTTTCGTTTGCATGGAAGATTTATCCCAGGATCCAACATTGTTGCTGAGAGACGTATTTATTAATATAGAATCTTTCGATGCAGAGGGACTTGGGTCATTATTTGGACTTTCGTTTTTTCTTCCTTCGTGCAACGTATTAATGTGTTCTGCAAGAGCACCGGAAGTGGGAAATCCCAATTTGCACTCTGAACAAAAAATATTTTCCTGCATTTTTGATAAGAGATCTGTAAAACTATGAACAGTAAGTGTGTGCTTTTGAAGACTGTGAACGCTACCAAATTTCATATTGCAGTACTCACAAATAAAGTTTCCTTTAATACCATATACTTGGTGCTGCTGGCACGTAAGAGCTAAAGAAGGAATATTACCAAATGATGGGGAATTTAGTAAAAAATGGCCCATGTTTTCACCCGATGTTGGCACATGTTCTTTTTGCACATGTAGCTGTAATGAATCCAGTGTTGAAAAACCACTCTTCGCACAGAATCCACAGAGGAACTTGTTGGATTCCTTCTTCTTTTCAACGGTCTCATCAATATTTTCCATTTCCACATCAATGTGAATCTAGGTAAGAAGCGTTCAAAGCTGAATTATTTCATTAAAAGCGCAAACGTATATAATAACAATAAATATTATCACAACTAATGGTAATATTATCACAACTAATGGTAATATTATCACAACTAATGGTAATATTATCACAACTAATGGTGATATTATCACAACTAATGGTAATATTATCACAACTAATGGTAATATTATCACAACTAATGGTAACATTATCACATCTAATGGTGAATTCTAAACACGAAGAAAAATAAATAAAACAACAGAACAAACTTATGAAGAAAATCGCACAACTTTAGTAAAATGTATTTTAAAATATAAACAATAAGCTATTAAAACACCTAAAACCTCTGCAAGTAGTCAAGACACGTGAAAAAAGAAAAATAGACGGTAAACTTTATAATTTTTAGATTTTCCAACATTCAGATGGGCGTTGAACTTCTTAGTCTGAGAACGTTTCGACTTACATGATGGTGCACTTACATTTGAATAGTTTGGATATTTTTTTGTAAAGCACTGAGAACTATTAGGTGGAAAATCATTTCTACTTAAACGCAAAGCTACCTGCGTCGCTGTACTCATGGCACAGATTGAACTTCGAATATTATTGATATAAACATTCAAGGCAATCTATGAGCAACGGGAATATGTGTTTTCAAATAGCAAGACCACATCGAGCTATCTGATGTCTCTACTGAGGGGAATCAAACCCTTGGTTTTAGCATTATAAATCCGACGACTTACCATTGTTTCACCGCGTGACGAACTACGGAAAGGCATGCAGAAAATGTAAACTAAAAGTGGAAATTATATATCATGGAAGCTTTTGATTTAGAAATGGAAATAACAATTGTGTATTTAAAAATATATTTTGATAGTAAAGTGAGAATAACGCATAAAGAAAAGCGTGTAAAATTTTTTTTCGAACTTAACACACTATTTCCTTTATTTTGGGGCATTTAGGAAAACAATCGCTTGCTATTATATTCATAACACTTTTTTATTTGCAAGGATAATACCTTTTTTAATTAATTCACTCGCAATAAGTATTGCTTAGTAGTCACCTAAGAGAGGACAAAGTCATTATTAATTTGCCATAAAAAATTAATGTTTAATAAACAGTCGTCACATGCATCAGGTGACATATCGACTCCATCAATTCGATAGGGAGGGTGTATTTTTTGTTTTGTTTAAGGTAACAAATAGTAACTATCGTAAAGTGCAAAACTTTATTAGAATAAAACGATTTTTATTTATTTATGTATATGATAACATTACATCAGAATGTGTTTTGGGGATATTTCTAAGAAGCAGGTAGATTGTGAACCTACAAGACAAGAGCCAAGAAGGCTGTAGATTTTCGAATTTGATAAACTACCCGAAACGAAACACTTCTTCAAGCTAGTCATAACGTGGAATTCCTGGGGTAAAAGGACACGATTTACCTTTTTATGGTGGACCAAGGCCTGTAGTGAAGGGAAGATTTCTCGACATTCTGGGCATTTGCCTTGAGCCTCAGAGGGGTGGCTTTGTTCCACGTGAAGTCGGAGAGCCCCTGGACTAGGGCAGAACTCATGGCAAAAGGCACACTGGCTCGTTTTCTCATTCGGCGAGGCACTCCCTTCACGGTGGGTCTCGACGTGGGTCTGATGACACACAAAGAAAGAAAGCTCAATTAGACTGATGACTTCATCAAACAGCTAAGTACAGCCGGTTAGCTCTTTGACTTAAACCTGCAGACAAAATGCCAGGTGCTATATCGCCTACCACGAATAATGATGTCAGACGAATGATAGATATAGACAATCTAGTCACATTCTGACAAATAATATAAGTATTTGAAGAATAGAACAAAGTAATATTCCAGAGGACTGTTAAACTGGTATAACTGTGGGCCTTCGGAGACTTTGACTTCCTGACTGTTCTTTATTTATTAACTGTTATAAATAGTTTAAAATTATTACAGAAAAAATATTTTAAAACAATTTCATTTATCTCTAGTAAATGTAGTATATACATGACGTTATTATATATATATATATGTGTATTTACGTACTTAATATATCTGGTTACAAGAAAGGATATTACCATCCCCGTGCCTTAGATCTCAGCAATTATCAATGGAGGAACATTTTCGATAATAAGTTTATTTTAATTAAATGTGTTAAAAATGCACTAAATGATATAAAAATATATTTATTAGAAATACAATTATGACTTTATAAAAATATGGCGTAAAAATGTTTCATAATTGGGAAAAACTACAATTATAAATTAAAATATATTTTGCCGTACTGCAAGCAGAATTACTTGCAGGCAGGTGCAGAAAGAGTGAAGATTTTTTAAACCTAACAAGTTAACTTGACACTAGGAGTCGCCCCATACTCTCTTTTTCTTTCCACGCCCAACACTTGCGTTGTGATCAATGTAAAAAATAGCTGGTTAAAGACTAGGAAAATACATATTCAAGTTTATACAGGAGAAGCAGAGGAAACATTTTTCTATAACAAAGGACAGATGGCACCACATACCTTGCAAATACAATGTCTATGTAAAAAATATTGATCTATGGTACGTCCACAGATAAGTTTGTTTTCACGCCATTCCCAAAAAATATTATAACACAAGTTAACTAGTCTGAACCAAGAAACTCTCTCTCTCACACACAAACAAACACATATATATCTACTATATAAAGACGAAAAACCGTTCTTTTGTCACGCCGATAGCTCGGTCGCAGGCCCGGCATGGCCAGGTGAGTTAAGGCGTTCGACTCATAATCTGAGGGTCGCGAGTTCGAATCCCGGTCGTACCAAACATGCTCGCCCTTTCAGCCATGGGGGCGTTATAATGTGACGGTCAATACCAACATTTGTTAGTAAAAGAGTAGCCCAAGAGTTAGCGGTGGGTGGTGATGGCTAGCTGCCTTCCCTCTAGTCTTACACTGCTAAATTAGGTACGGCTAACACAAATAGCTCTCGAGTAGCTTTGTTCGAAATTCAAAAAATCAAACAAACGAGCTCGGTCGTTGCGGTACCGATCAACACTCAGCTTCTGCCAAATGAAGGGACTTCTACTGTGGGAAGCAAGTTTGTCTTTGTTAATTATTTTCCAGCCACACACACACACACACGTATATATCTGACAATGTTTTACTTCGGATATATAATTGGCTTTCGGTGTAAGTTAGTAGCAATCATAATGAATAATAAAATTCCATCAGGTATATATGCAACCCAACGTCGGTATTTCAGACACAAAATCACAATTATTGGCTGAAATTCACCATTATGTTTACTTAGTTATAACGGAGACATACTAACGTAAAATAATCAAATTTCACCTGTCCGATACCTTCACCTACAACCTAATAACTCGCATGTTTTACCCGCAGCACATTCCCATGTCTGTTTGTTTTGTAAATTTTATGCAAAGCTGTTGTTGTTGTTTTGAATTAAGCACAAAGCTACACAATGGGCTATTTGTGCTCTGCTCACCATGGGTATTAAAACCCGGTTTTTAGCGTTGTAACTCCACAGACATTGGGGGGCTCACGCAAAGCTACTCAAGGGCTATCTGCGCTAGCCGTCCGTAATTTAGCAGTGTGAAACTAGAGAAAAAGCAGATAGTCATCACCACCTACCGGCAACTCTTGGGCTACTCTTTTACCAGCAAATAGTGGGATTGACCGTCACATTATAACGCCCACACGGATGAAAGGGCGAGCATGTTTGGTGCGACCGGAATTCGAACCCGCAACGCTCGGATTATAAGTTGAACGCCTTAACCTATCTGGCCATGCCAGGCCACACATTCCAATACTGTAAATGTCGATATGAAAACGCACTTCGTCAGCTCAGCAGGATAACAAAGCCAAAATCAAGAATACAGCAAAAAGTTAATACCCTAATATTCATAATAAAATGCACTGCCTTTACCATCACAATTAATAATTCGCAATGTTTCAGTCGACTGAGTAGGAATACGCTTTCGATAATAAATTTTTCACATATTTTAGTCTATAAAAATTTATTACGAAGAACGTAACTTAAAAATATACAAAAGTCAAAATGATAATCAAGCAATACTTAAAGGAGATTACGAAATACACATAAAAATGTTTTCGTGAAATACTAAAAATAGGATAGCCATTCTCTTTACATGTAATGTTCCTACATTATAATTAACTGTTGGAAAACATGTTTATGAAACATTTATTATATATAATTTTGACAAGAAAAAAAATAATTATTTCCCTTCATATGATGGATATTCAACTTGTACATATACATAACATTTCTGATACCCAGTGGCACAGTGGTATGTTTGTGGACACATACTGTTAGAAAATGGGTTTCAATGCCCATGGTTGGAAGAGCACAGGTAGCTCTTTGTTTGGCTTTGTGCTTAACAAAAATAAATAACAACAAACCATTTCCGAGTGAATCTATATAAATAAAAATGAAATGTGTTTGTTTGCATCCTAGCTGCCCTGAGCCAATTGGGCCAATCTCAAGTAAAATTTGTATGTAAACTCTATGAACTATGTGGAATGTCCTAAAAGGGTCAAAATTGAACTTAACCCTATTTCGATTTAGTAAAATCAATTGGTTAATTATTCCTATTGAGTCACTCTCAAACAATCTAGACAGGTTGATACTTTAGACAATTTTGAATATTCTAAAGGAATTCAAAGCCAAAGTTTGAAGGTTGCTTTTCTTATGGTCAATGAGATGCAGGATGTAGAGGGTGGGATTACCTCTAAATCTTTATTTGTTACTATGTTAAAACCTTCGTATATTGAACTAACTTTGCTGTCCAAATTACGATAATAATATTCATACCCTTGATCCTTTATAATATTATATGTTTTCTCGATTACTTAAATCTGTTGGCAAAACGTATGAGTAATTACATAAGCATTACTTCCACCGTAATAACACCAATAAATTCTCCCTCTTTCAGCCGTGGGGCCGTTAAAATGTGACAGTCAATCCCATTATTCGTTGGAAAAATAGTAGCCTAAGAGTTGGTGGTGGGCGGTGAAGACTAGCTGCCTTCTCTCTAGTCTTACATTGTCAAATTAGGGACGGCTAGCGCAGATAGCTCTCGTGTAGCTTTGCGCGAAAAAAATAAACAAAAAGTCAAAACAAACCACCGTAATATGAACAACAATTACAACTTAAGTAAGAGCATATAAAAGACTTAGGAACGAGTTATAAGTCTAAAATCATTTTCAGCCTAACCGGCTGACCATTATTTAAGAGAACTTGTAAGTTTAGTGGTGGTTATTTTGACTGAATAGCCCTGCATGGCCAGGTGATTCGGGCGCTCTACTCGTAATATGAAGTCGTGGGCTCGAATCCCCGTCACAACATGCTCACCATTTCAGCTGTGAGGGATTTTTAATGTGACGATCAATCCCACTATTCACTGGTAAAAGAGTAGCTCAATAGTTGGCGGTAGGTGGTGATAACTAGTTGCTTTCCCTCTACTCTTAACACTGCTAAATTCGGGATGGCTAGCGCAGATAGCCCTCGTGTACCTTTCCCCGAAATTAAGAAAAAATCTTTTTCTTAAGTCATGTTGTAACGTTTCTTTGAATTATGTTTTAGAAAATGTGTAGTAGCAGAAAAACTCAGAAGCATTACTAACTATTTTCAAGAATGTGAGACTAATACATCTTTTGAATATTATTCAAGTGCCAATTTCTTTTAACTATCAAAATAATAGCCATTTTAGTGTTACTTTTATGTCACATTGAAGACATATAATTCGTGAGTCTACCCCTTTCCAGTGGCATAGTGGTGTGTTTGCAGACTTAAAATAGTGGAAAACAGGGCTTCGATACTTGTGGTAGACAGAGCATAGATAACCCATTGTGAAACTTTGTGCTGAATTAAAAACAAAAAAATATTTTGTAAAGTATTTCTTAAAGTATACTTCGTTCTATCTGAAAACGGTGAAATTATTTTACACGTTTGTTTTTTTTTTACAATACAATTAGTATATTTTTATTTAGTTGTTTGTTTGTAATTAATCACAAAGCTACACAATGTGCTCTGCCTATACGGATATCGAAACCCGGTATCTAGTAGTATAAGTCTCCAGACATACCATTGTGGCATTGGAAGGGGCAGTATAGTTTGAATTAAATGTTAAAATGGCTTTTGAAAATTTGCCTAGTATTTAAATACCGTATTTAATTTCAGAATCGGAAGTTGTGAACAAAAAAGTAGCAACATATTCGTATATTATTGAAATTCTAGACGATAATCTTAACACGAGAAATATGGACCTTAGAATTTAGAGTTAAGTCGTTATTTATTTGTTGCAAGCTGATATACCCGTCCTTAGTAAGGGTTATAAACTTTAAAGAAATGTAGGAGCGGATGCTATTTGTAACATAGCCTATTACAGTATTCATTATTACATCACCAAAAGTTTTTATCAGCTTTAAAAACTCAATACGTATATACTCATAACATGTTATACACCGTGTGATGGTCGGGGAGACTTTGTTGGAAGAGATAGTGGAGAAAGTGGTGGCGTTAGCGAGTGCTTTCTGTTCGCAAATACAATCCAATTCATAGCATTAATTTAAGTGTGAAATATTTCAAAATACAAAGAAAATTTGGGACCAGAAAGTCAACGAGGGATAGTCAGAAACTTTTACCCGATCTCAAAACCCAGCTCTTAATGTCCTTCACAGTGTTTCACGGGATTACTTAATTGAGGGTCATTGACCGTAGAGTTTGAAAGGTCACGGGTCACAGTAGGAATTGATATAATTCAAGAAACGGTTCTTCATGTTAGCCTTATGGTGGCTGATACAGTAGATACTCTAGTTGAGTTTGTTGCAAAAGTGGCACTAAAGTTTTCTTTTGTCGTTGCATTCCTTCATACAGAGTGTTAATGCACTCTCTGAGATATATAAGACGTTTGTGCGTGTCCCTCCAACACCTTGTGCATATGTTGTTTAATAGAAAATGCATGTTTGTTTTCTTGTTTTGATTTGAGTGTTAGGTTTGGTTTGTTTTGATTTTCGCGCAGCACAAAGCTACACAAGGGCTATCAGCGCTAGCCGTCCCTAATTTAGCAGTGTAAGACTACAGGGGAGGCAGCTAGTCAACACTATCCACCACCAACGTTTGGGTTACTCTTTTACCAACGAATAGTGGGATTGATCGTCGCATTATAACGCCCCCACGGCTGAAAGGGAGAGCATGTTTTGTGTGACGAGGATTCGAACCCGCGACTCTCGGACTCTTAACCACCTGGCCATGCCGGGCCTTAGGTGTTAGGACATGGCGTCACCTACGAATGTAGTTAACACTAACTTAACGCCAAATATAATAAATGCTCAATAACAGCAACAATGGGGTGGAAGGGCTTGTGGTCCCCCATCAACATGCCTTTTTACCAAACCATCACCCTACAAAGATTGGTTGAGATTAACCTAGCGACACAGGAGTAGTTGGATAACGAACAAACAGACAAACATACTTATGTTTGTGCTTTATATATAGATTGTTAATTACACTCATCCCACAATATCTACACGTCATTCTTGAGCGATTATGTAACATTTCAAGCCCACTTGTAAGTTTTCAAATCATTAGAACAGTCATAATGAGTGAGGGGACGTTCATGTTTATAACAGAAAAGTCACAAGTATAGTGACTAAGGTGACCAGACAACTCGAGTTCCTACAAAATATGGTAATATACTATTTGCAACAAAAAACTATTTTATTTTCACTTATTGTTGCCTGTTACTAAACAAAATACACACAGCCTTTCTACATGAAATCTAAATCACAGTCTTTATTTCACAAACTATAATCCTCCAAAGCTAAAGAAAGTTGAGAGAATCACTGTACTGTAAAATCTAAAATCAGTTTATTATTGTTCTTCCTACATATCTGTACATTGATCCAAGTTTAGCGGTTTCAACTGGAACAAACTGCCCTCCAAGAGGGAAGGAATGGGTGAGCCTCCACTGGTATAAATAGTGTGATCCAAAGCCTAGCACTTTTCAATTACAATACAGCGGTCTCAGTTACAGTAGAGTTCTCGAAGATAGAACTTCAACAGGCACGTTTATATTGTACATCGTAAAACAGAAAGTTAGCTCCTCTCTTTCTGGAAATCAGCGAAAGTGTATAATATTTTTCACGTACAAATTAAACAATAACCGTGTATTAAGTAGCATTTTAGCCTTTATGGGGGGTGGTAGCGGTAATTTTAGAATGTCATCCACTTGTAAAAATGTCTCAACAAAAATAGAGTCGAACGGAAAAAAAGGTTAATCTTTCTTCTAATATAACTATTTTTGAAATGAAATAACAAATGAAAAAATTTTGTGTAAAATAACAGTAATTAACCGTATTATTAATACGCTCTGTTAAAAGAACCTAGAATCACCCCAGAATGCTTACTAGTTTTCAATAGTATAGTATCAACGCTATAAAATCTGAGAAACTTAATAATTTGCTTCAAAGAAAACTAAGTTACGAATGTATTTTCATCTTTAAACCTTTCGTTAACAGTATTTTCTGGAATTAAGACTTTTTCGTATGTGTTATTATAGCTTTATTTTCACAGTACCTAAAACTATTGTGCACTTCTGGGTAACTCAAATCGCATAAACAGTCATGTTTATCAATTTATTCTTATCTCTTCGTGTGTTGCTTGGTGCTCAGACAGGGAATCACTTTAAAGTAGTTATATACAAGAGGTTTACATAATTATAAGTATATTCCCAAAACTGGACAGAAATGCTAACTATCTTTTGGCCAGATGTTTAGGGTGCTCGACTCACAATCTGTGTGTCGCGGATTGGAATTTCCATTATACCAAACATGTTGGCACTTTCAGCCGTGGGGGCGTCATAAGTTACGGTCAGTCTCACTATTCGTTGATAAAAGAGCAGCCCAACAGGCTATCTGCCTTCCCTCTAGTCCTACACTGCTAAATTAGGGATGGTTAGCGCAGAAAGCACTCGTGTAAATTTGGGCAAAAATCTTACATTGCTTTACTATTATTAATTATGTAGCGTTCAGTACTTCATAGATGCATAAAGGCTGTGATATATAGCTATACTTTGTTTTATCTCTGTCGAGCAGAAGGTTTAGAATATTTTGTACAATGCCAAAACATATTATTATTTACTGTGGCCGTATATAACCAGGTATAAGGTCACCGAGATCTAGACCTCGGTTAACATTTGAAACTAAACTTAATATACTGTATAATTTTACACCCATATAGAAAAGATGTACAATATTTAAGGCTGGCCATTTGTGCTTGCAGGTGTTTGGCCCTTGAATAAATTTTCACTAGTTACAGCCATTGTCGTTTCTTTCTCATTTACATGAGAAGAAAATATATCGCCAAATGAGAACTATGAAGAATACGTTTTTAAACTTGGCTAGCACGTACACGAAAATGTTGGGTCTCTATCGTAACCTAATTTCCAACTTATCACAGAAAGAGAAACACTCTAATCCATTTCACTACATTAAAAGAAAACAAGTAAAACTTCAGATAGGTACAGATAACTCTGATTTATAGACAAAATGAGTTTCAGTACCTACCTACTCACGCCAATCAAAGAGGAAACAGGAAACAAAGAAATGACTTTATATATATTTTTTTTTCTCTCTCTTTCAAACGTATTATGTCCTCCACCTATAATTAGAAGACTTCACCTGCCACGCCAAATTGAATATTACATGCGACAGGCCTGCACCTCTCCCAATATATCTAAAACTCGTTTGACAACTGTTATTTTACGGTAGTAAGACTCTACTATCAAGTTAAAAAGAGCCGCCAGTGACAAGTGTTACCAAAAAAAAATAATAAAGACAAGCTGTAAACGTTGAAGGAATGGAAGGAACAGATACTGTTCCAAACAACAAAGTATTCAAAAGAATACGTAAAAGCACATCAAGAAATTCAATCCAACTGACAATATAACTAGTAGTATTATCTAAAAACCTCTCATCCTTCATTTTTATCGTGGGAAAGATGAGTAAATCTACTACCATCCTTCAGGTTGTGTAGTTCTGATAAAATAATTGAATACAGTCATGTGATAAAAGACCATAAAAATTAGAAAAGTACAAGTATTTGTTTATTCAAAGAGATTTTGTAATTGTTTATGGCTTAAGCCGTGAAATCTAATTATAATTGTTGCCCTGAGAGATATCAGATGTGTTATTTGTCATGAAAAATAATGTTATAAATGATATGTACATAGACGTAGAAACGAGCGGATAGAAAAATACATAACGTGCATGTGTGTATTTCCTTTTCTTACACGTTACTGTATCTAATCCGTAGCTAAATACGTGTCAACTCTTTCACGGGGTTCTGAAAACCAGACGATATGAGTGAAACTGTTCATGACAGTAGTACACACTCCAATGAATTGTAAATGTTTCGCGTAATCTACACATATACAATAAAAAGGAAGAAAGGAAAACTAACATTACACTTCGTTTATGTGTGTATGTTTTACTTATAGCAGAGCCACATCGGACTATCTGCTGTGTCCACCGAAGGAAACGAACCCTTGATTTTAGCGTTGTAACTCTGAGACTTAACGCTGTCTCAGCGAGAGACCACTATGTTTATCACATTAAAACTCACTGAAACAACTATTGTAACATTTTAAAAATAAATTCAGTGGCTCACTATATATAATAATTTAGAAAGGAGTTATCTTTTCGTTTTTGTTTAAGCCTGATGTGTTACTAATAATATATTAAGAAGTTCTAGTTCAACTAATACAGCTTTCTCACGTATGAAATTGGACATCTCGTCTTTTCTCTTAATCTCAAAACTGTCAAGGACATAATTATTTCTAGAATAATAACACAGGCGACTTTTTTTTTTAAGTATGCAATTACAACCTTGAATGTTTGTGAGAGAAAATTCTTACATAACATTAACCTTAACTCTATATTCTGAAGAACTGAAAAGCTATTCAGGTAAAGTCATAATTTAACACGTACAAACTTGTATCGCATACTTCTATTTTGTTGGGTAGAGAAGTTGGAATATTTCGCGATTAGATACAAAACTAGTGTCTTGCATGGTTCTAGGTTCAAAGTTCGAATTAAATCCGACATGGTCGTAAATTCAATTAAAAACGAACAAACCAACAAAGTTCATAAAAATACAACACATGCAAAAACGCTTGACTAAATGACCAATAAAATAGAAAAAAAAAGAAAATAAAAGAGAAATATTAGCAATATCTTTAGTTTGTACCTTTTGGTCAATCGACTCACCCCTAACAGTCTTTAGTTTGTACCTCTTGGTCAATCGGCTCACCCTTAATGTAAAAAGAGAAAAATGTAGTGGCTGAAGATTTTTATAGAACTTTCGAAACGTGTCTATCAGTACATGGGGCTTTTACAAGCAATGTACGTAACTGGTGTATACATTTAGCAACTACTAATAACAGCGAAAAATAAGAGCCTCTAAATGCACACACTGGTAACGTTTGTGAACCTGACGAACAATTTTATATAGATTTGTACAGATAACATGAATATAATTAACCTAAAACGATTTAATTTCCACAAGAATTCAGATGCGTTCGTTGAATTCAATTTATTGCCAACCTACTCGATTCACATTTAAAGTAGCCGTGCTGCGAGGCTTACAATCTGTACTACTGAACTTTCTTGTTAACTAATTTGTTGAACCTCGAAAATGTAGAAGATCGGTATTATACACATGACATTGCAATCTATCCATTTGTTAACTCAATTTTATTTTGTGACGTAATATGTCACTCCTGTGATTAAATTTAGATTCTTAAAAGAGAGTTTTGTTTGCCAGTAACTTTAAAATGTCATGTTTGATGTTTTATCGACATGTTGCGTTCTCAATAGTAACATATCTGATTTCAAGCTTCAAATTTGGTGTAATATTGTGATAACTAAATCTAGATAGTGTATCTTAGGGTAATCCTCTGTCCACTTATTATTTGCCAAAGCAATACCGATGTCCCCTAACTTATCATTGATTTATTGAATCAGTTTTGTTTTGTTTTTTGTTTACTGCTCACGATAAGTAATTTTATAGCATCTAATTAAGATTATAGCTAATTCTGGTAATACATTACTATGTTATAGTTGATCATAAGTAGTCCCACTACATTAATTAATCCAAGAGTCCCTTTCCACAGATTTTATAATGACAAATATTCCCGCAGCAAAGAACAATAAGTTGTTATTGTATTTACTTGCTTATTTTTCAAGTATTTACAACATTATCTCTGTCACGGATGAATGATATGGCTAAAGATTAAAGCATACACTCATTTTCATCGAGATCTTGCAATGATGCAACTTCTGTCTCCTTACTGTAATATTTTAGCCATACTTTACAAGCCTTAGAAAACTTGTATTACACATAACGACAATGGTTTTCACACAACTTAACACAATAACGTTAAAGGTATTCCACACTTACACGTATAAATAGCTATTCAGGACAGTGACGTCAGACGCAATTCAGCGTTATCCAAATATTCTTTGAATCACTGATGAGGAGTAAGGATAATTTATTAATATCCACAATTGCCACAAAACACTTGAATAATAAAGTACCTTGGTTAACGCTTATCGGGCTAGCAGTAGATTTAAAGTTTTTCTGGATGATTCTGCGTCTATCTTCAGCTATTCCTCTTCAGAACTTCCATCAACAAAATCGTAGTAGGCAGTATTCAGGTGAAAGGGAGTCAATAAGTTTACGCTTTTCCATGCAGTTTACTTTTATTTTAACATATTTCTAGCCTGCCTAAAAGTTAGTTTTGCCTTTAGGTTCAACGATAGTTTTCATCCATTTATTTCAACTTACTTTTTCATAACTGTCCCCCCAGTAGCAGATTTACAACGCTAAAAACCGGGTTTCTCGATACACGTGGTGGGTCGAGCACAGATATCTCTTCGTGTAGCTTTGTGCTTAATTACAAACAACAATCTTCATAATTCGTTGCTGTTGTAATGTATGGTTATTTTGTTGTTTTATATGTAAGAAATACATGCGTTTTTCTGTTACGTACATGGTTCCATCCGGCACGGCATGGCCAGGTGAGTTAAGGCGTTCGACTCATAATCTGAGGGTAGCGGGTTCGAATCCCCGTCGCACTAAACATGCTCACCCTTTCAATCGTGGGGGCGTTATGATGTGACGGTCAGTCTCACTATTCGTTGATAAAAGAGTAGTTTAAGAGTTGGCGGTGAATGGTGATGACTAGCTGCCTTCCATCTAGTCTTACACTACTGGCCTGGTTATGAGGGTCGCGGGTCGCGCCCGCGTCGCGCTAAACATGCTCGCCCTCCCAGTGGGGCAGTCAATCCTACTATTTGTTGGTAAAAGAGTAGTTTAAGAGTTGGCGGTGGTGGTGATGACTAGCTGCCTTCCCTCTAGTCTTACACTGCTAAATTAGGGACGGCTAGCACAGATAGCCCTCGAGTAGCTTTGTGCGAAATTCCAAAACAAACAAACAAACAAAACTTACACTACTAAATTAGGGACGGCTAGCACAGATAGTCCTCGAGTAGCTTTGTGCGAAATTCAAAAAACAAACAAAACAAAACAAACCGCTGAATCATGTTAATTAAATTACCATTGTAACACATTTACCTGAAAATGATTTTCATTTAACAATGTCGAACTTTGTTGAAAAACAACAACAACAAAATAGTTGTAGATTAAATGGTGACCTTATATACTGATAAAAGCAATGTATTTCAGGAATAGAATATATAGAAGTAAAGCTACAATCGTACTGCACATCAGTGATCACCACAAATGTTCTGAACAATATATGGTTTTTAGATGTAGACATAAATGGTGCTGCACTGTATTAATAAACCAAGTTTCAGTAGAAGGAGGTATGGAATTGTTCAGTGCAAGTGTAAAACTATTACAGTCGCAACAGTGTAGTTTTATAAAACCTGCAGCAACAGTGTAGTACTGTAAAACTGCATACAGAGTAGCGTTACAAAATTGTATATTACAATATTGCAGTAGTAACAGTTTAGCATTATAAGACTGTATACCTCGGTATTACAAAAGCAAACGTGTAGATTGAGAGAATGTATAACACAAGAGCAAGGAAGCAACATCATAATAGCAGACTCGAAATCTGATTTTAAAAGGTACCTGATTTGATCCGAACAGGTACGGCCGGGTAGTAAGATTCTGATACAAACAACGTTTGTTTATTTGATGTGAGGAGAAGAAAGTAAAAAAAAATAAACATTTATTAATGTTTTACGTTATTTTAAACAATGTTTTGAAAATTAAAACATTCGCTCTTCGAAAATATATTTTTAAAGAAAATCATTATGAAAATTCGTTACTTCAGTAAGAGTCTTTTGATTGAATTAGAACAATAAATGGGTTGTGTCAAAGATTCTAGGAGACAGATTCATTCTAAGATTTTCAATAATTTCAATACACATGCAATACAGACACAAAGAAAAGGTTCTACAACTTCATATAACGAAAGCAACAGCGTAATGAACTCGATCACATATTTCATGCCCTGTTATGTTGACGAAAAACTTATAAATTAATATACTTCTTTTGTATATATTATCAGAGATGTGTCTAGAGATCACGGGAATTCTAAAACAGTACTGAACACTTCTGGCGTTTTGCAGTTGATAATAATCACAGACTTACTTGCCAGGTTAAACACAATAGACTGACCGGCTTTGTAAGCCATAACGATGATGAAATATATGGTAGGCTAAAAACTGAATGGGGCCAACATTTAATACACTCTGGAAACTACATGTTAAGTCAAGTTTTGAATATAATTCCAAAAATATATGTCCATATCCATGTGAAAACTCTCTTTGTTAACCTTAATATAACCAAAAAATGTCGAAACGCTGTTCTGTACATTATTTTAATTAAAGTTTTAATACCAATACCAGCTGTCTTGAGAATACATTTTTACTTCAAGTGGGTTTCTCATCATCATGAATTATGGTATGGTTGAGGAAATCTATACTTTTTTTTTTTTGGGGGGAATTGTTTAAATTATTCCATCTTTGTCTTATTTTATCATTATTCCGACACGAAGACATACATTTCATGATATACGAATACAGTATTAAACTCAATGTCATATTGCCGGACTGTGGTAAGTTACAGATATCACGAAGTGCTCAGTCTGAGATAGGTCACACGAAACACGTATGAAATCTTCTTGGACTGCGTTGTCAACTTTCTAACCTACGCTGTTACATCGAAAAGCTTGTATTAGATTGTATAAAGAAGTGAGCATGGTTCCCTTAACATTATCCACCAACTGATCGGGATTATTTTTCGTGTCATTTCCAATTTAATTATCATGCAAATTAACACTGTAACATTATGCAAGTATATTGCTTGAAACTACAAAATGACAACCACTCAGACTTCTACACAATTAGGTAATGTCTCACACGGTTCACAAGTATAACTAAACATATTCAAGGCCCGGCATGGCCAAATGGTTAAGGCACTCGACTCATAATCCGAGGGCTGCGAGTTGGAATCCCCTCGCACCAAACATGCTCCTCCTTTCAACCGTGGGGGCATTATAATGTTATGATCAATCCCACTATTCGTTGGTAAAATAGTTGTCTAAGAGTTTGCGGTAGGTGGTGATGACTAGCTGCCTTCCCTCTAGTCTTATACTGTCAAATTAGGGACGGCTAGCACAGACTGCCTTCGTGTAGTTTTGAGCATAATTAAAAAAAATAACAACAAATAATCCATATTAGCTAAAATAACTTTACTCAAACAGGAATATCAACTCTAAAGTATATACTGAAAAGTTAACAAGCTAAATGCAAGACATTACACAATTATTCTAAGAGTCGAGAAGTTTTTAAAGTACCAACTACATAAGAACATGTTCTATAGCAGGTTTAGTTGAAAACAAGTAAAATTTTACTTAGTGTATATTTTTTGCATGATTTGTGCTTACCTTTTCACTGTGGCTGCGAAAAGCGTTATACAGAGAAATCAAAAATACGTCATGTAATATGGCTTATAAAGGATTAACTTAGTGTTTCTGAAGGAACCGCTAGGGTTATGAATTAAAGCAGGGTTGACATTTAAGGTTATTTTATTGGAAGTCCTCAGCGGACCAAGAATAAGCCAACCAAGGCCATTTTACCTGAAGAACATAAATTATAAAAAGTAGATGGCGCTATCTCCTGATTTAAAGCTGTAATATAACCTAAGTAGTTACTTAAAGCCACGTGATAATCGTGAACTTTGCAACAGTGTGGGAGAAGAGTACTCGTAAAGTTAGTCCAGAGAACTTACATAATTTAATTTTAAATAAACATTTTGTAAATTACGTAAGCAAATTTTCACTAGAAATTTTGAAGGAATTTTGAATAAAAAGTTTTATTACCTAACTCAGCTGCGTGATCAGTGAAATGAATACGGACTGTAATGTGACTGATAGAAGTAATTTATTAGTTGATATACGTAACTTTTGAATATTTGAGCAGAGAAATCAGTGACGTCGTGATATTCACTCAGGAGTTTTACATCCATGTTTTACAAATGATGTTTACGGAGAGTAAACGAACGAAACACAGTATACACATATATATATACATGAAATTATAGTTTTACAGAAGAAAACTATCTTAATTCACTGTGATAGTAATGTATGTCCAGAATGGCCGGGTGGGTTAAGGCGTTGGACTCGTAGTCTGAGGGTTGCGGGTTCGAATCCCGGTCCCACCAAACATGCTTGCCCTTTCAGCCGTGGGGGCGTTATAATATAATGGTAATATAGTTTACCACTATTCGTTGGTAAAATAGCCCAAGAGTTGGCAGTTGGTGGTGATGACTAGATGCCTTCTCTCTAGTCTTACACTGCTAAATTAGGGACGGCTAGCACAGATAGCCCTTCAGTAGCTTTATGCGAAATTCAAAAACAAACAAACAAACTGTGATAGTAATTTATTTACTTAGCAACGTTTAGAGCACTCGCTCTTTCTCAAGCAAGAAACAAGCTTAAAACGTTTGCTCGAAACGTCTCCAAATAATTCATTTAAAAGTTATTTTTTCTCTAAAAATCTGATTTCTTTATTTTATCACCTTCGTATTTTGCTAATATATATATATATGTATATAAGTATATAAAATTATATAATTTTAAAATTAGCAAAATACGAAGGTGATATATATATGTATGTGTGTGAATTACATATTGCTAAAAATTTGATATTCGAATTGCCAAATATTTCAGGAGCTATAATGAAATTGTAAAAAGAAAAAAATACAATTTATTTGAAGTAAAAATTTGGTTCATGGAAAATTTTTTACTAAACTTTCTTAGCTTTTGTTTGTTTTGAATCTCGTCCCTAATTTAGCAGTATAAGACTAGAGAGAAGGGAGCTAGTCATCACCACCTACCACCAACTGTTGGACTACTCTTTTACCAACGAATAGTGAGATTGATCGTATATTATAATGACCCCACGGCTGAAAGGGGAGCTTGTTTGGTGCAACCAGGATTCGAACCCGCGATCCTCAGATTAGGAGTCGAACGCCTTAACACACCTGGCCATGGACTTTCTTCCCATTAACAGAAATAAACAAAGATCAGCTCTTTACTTTGGAAACGTTTACCAACATACGAAAAAATTATACTTATATATGTATCTGGAATCTAAAGGTCGTTTTCTAAAAACGTTTTTAAAAAGAGTTTGAATATAGAAGTTTCAAGTATTATACTCATTGAGTTGTACAAGTTTAGCTAAAATATATTAAGAGAAAATTATGAATATGAGAGAAATGTAAGTGATAAAAAGCAGTGAATAATTGTGAAAATATTCTTTGGTTCAACTTTTTTTGTTCCCCTTACTTCTTTCCATTGCTTATTTAAACATCTACAACAACAGTTACACATTCTTCCTGAAATGAATATTAGTGAAGTTGAAGGTGCAAAACATGCATTGTAACGGAAACGCCCTCGGTTTCTAAGGTTAAGTGTAACTGTTTATGTTACCTGGAGATCTTTAGCGGTGCTGAAAAACGCCGAACACTGGAGACATCGGAATGACTGCGACTGTGACTGGGCGTTAGAGGAAGTGTGGGCAGATTCTTTTTTGTGGTTCTGCATATGTGAAGTCAGCGCTGCCGCGGTGTTATAACCACGGTTACAGACGGTGCACTGGAAAGGCTTAGCATGATCATGTGTCTTCAGATGAATCTTAAGGTGATCACTTCTAGAGAAGGCAGATTCGCAGTGGGGACAGCGATACTTTTTGTCCCCTGTGTGGAGTTTGATATGTCGGTCGCGACTACGCTTATGCTTGAATAGCCGCTGGCAATAGTCACATTTAAAGGGCATTTGGTCACTGTGAATCTGAAAGAAAAAAGCAACAAAAAAACGGTTATTCCCTTTCGTCCGATAACATCATTATCGTCAAGAGGTTTTCTTAGACGAATCAAAAATTGAAGTTTGGACGAAGTAATGTTGCTCCCGTCATATTCAGTAATAAAAAATGAGATTAGTTTTCAGAACATGCCATTTATAACTTGTATATGTTGATGCTTGCTATAAAAACTAATATTTAACACTATTTTGTAGAGAGTATATAGATTTAATTAGTAGTTTAAAAATATTCAAAATCTATATAGACTGTACGATAACATTATGTAATTGTTTTACTAACTAGAAAAAATAAAAGATATGTGGACTGTTATTGAAAAATAAAGGTCTAAGGTCAGTCATGAACAAGTTTGCAATAAAAGTAAGTAAAATTGTACTTTATTTACTTCAAGTTATCTTGAATTTATTTCAATTTCTTTACTTTAACTTTGTTCACTTCAGTAAGTTTAGACAGAACTGGTACTACAGTTTCACAAGTTAACGTTCAAGGATGGTAAAGAATAAATTACATTTTCCCTTCATAGCACATACTTACATAAGGATCTAATATTTTTTCTGTATATTTTTAGTCTGTAGGTCTGGTATACTATGATATCGTTCTTCACAAATACTTTAGAATATTGTTTGGTTGAATTTCAAATTAAGCCTTACAACTAAGTTTTTACGTGAGTAACAATTCTCTAGTGTGTCTGGCACATAGACAGAGCCATCACGTTCACTTGAATATTTCATGATATTACTGTGTTTACACAGAACCAGAGATGTGACTATCTATACGTAGGTAATTCATTCAATCCTCATGTAAATTAATTTCGAAATACGTTGGTAATATATGTTTCGTGTGTAAGACTGATGCAAAATCTCAACAGACGATAATTACTCACGTGAAATGTTTTAAACTTCTCTCTTCCATCAAAACATATCAGAATAATTTAAATTCAGAAAATCTAGAAAATTGTAATTTTAATGAAATATCTACAAGACAATGAGAAACAAGTGGATGATATTTAAGATATTTATTTGTTTTAGGTGAAGATAATTCAGGATTTTAAAACAATATCTAAAGAACATTTCCTTACCTGTTCGTGTCTTTTAAGGTAGCTCAAGCGAGGAAAGGCCTTGTCACAAAACTGACAGGCGTAAGGCGTATTTTCCGTCACTCCAATGGTGTAGGTGAGGTCAACGTCTGGGTCCGAGGGTGTGGCACAGCTCGTGGGTGACAAGGAAAGAGATTGGTCATCGGGAGTGTCTGTAGACCTCCAGGAGGTGGGGGTTCCCGTCCCCCCATTCAACCCTAGAAAAATTAAAAGTGAAGAAATTAACTTATCCGCCAGATTATTTGTGTTCAGTAAAACAGATGCGATCAACCTACACCCTTTGGTGCTCTACCCCAATCAATCAAGTTGTTATTTATAGTCTTGTCGACTGCACGAGCCTCATTTTGGCACACCCTAAACCAATACAATGGTCAATACAATGAAGCAATGCAAATTAACAAAACAAGCACTTTCTACTTAATTCTTAAATTAATATATATATACGCAAGAGACAAAATAAGCACTCATTGATTAACAGATCAGCTGAGCATTAAATATGACAGATGAATAAGCAAGTAAATAAACTGAGTTACACACTTAATAGAGAAAGGTAAGTCGGTTTAGAAATAAAATAAAAATAAACAAACACATATACTTATGAAAAATAAGAAACAAGAAGCAGGTTTAAACAAAAATCGGGGAAGTAATTTATGGTTTGAACATTATAATTAAACATTTAACACCACCATTTTTACTCTTGGTAGAAAGTGTATCTACGAAAACTTACATGTTGTACGGTGTACTTTTAACAATGCATAGGTCTGTATGACCAACTTCGTAACCATTTGTACTCATTACGGTTTACATACTACCAATTTCTAATACATTAGGTGAAAATCACAAAACTTTGGTAGACTTTAGTAAACACTACAAGGCTTTTGCCCACGAAAACCACATTTTATGATGAAGTAAGTTTAACACTTTAACAGGCAGTTCTGAAAAGGTTAGGGGGATTTTCTGATTTTACAGTATAATTACTGAGAATTGTGTGTCGTGGAGAATACCTACTGAGCGGGGACATGGGTGCAATAGAAGTGCAAGAAATTAAATAATATGCAAAGACGCACTTGGCGTCCAGAATGACTACAGATATTTATATTTCGTATAGCACAGGTGTAAAGATTCATATTAAATATATTAAAACTCTTGGGGTTTAGTTACTATACAGTATAGTTCCTAGGCTCTTAATTTAGTGCAGTGAATCCAAAGAGATTTAGGTGCCCTATAATACAGCTGCAACCATTTGGATATTGTATTTTAGAGTACATAATACTACTAAACAAACATATTTTACGTACTTTGTTCATACCACGCATTGTGGTATTCTATTTCCAACTTCTTGTTTTTAAAAAGTAAGACAATTGATAGAGTGGAGTATACTTGTGAATGGAAATTTTCTGTTATCAAATATATATATATATTTCGCAAGTGATAAGCTACTGAAAAAAAATTATTCAAAATGTGTGTGTCATGAAAACGTTTTTTTAATGCAATATATTTTATTGTATACTATATTTTAACGCAAACCCAAAACGTTTTTCTTTTAACTCGAAAGAAAGTAGAATTTACATGACTGAGTTTAACATTGTTACGAAGACTGCAGCCCCCCTGTGGTGCAGCGGTAAGTTTACGTCGCACCCTAAACCAATACAGAGTTCGATTCAGAGCAGTTGACACAGAAGAAATGATCGTCCAATACGACTTTGCTCTGACACAAAGGAACATTACACGATGCAGGTAAAGGGTGTATAGGTAGTACAACGCTTGATCCAGTTCTGTAAACATAAAACTTAATGTTATAATGGAGAGAGTTATAAAATATTGTTATATGCAGTACTTAAACAAGTCAGTATGTGTTTAATATCTTATACCTATAAACCTTTTACTTAGGTTCGTTCCAAACAACATTAAGTTATTCTTAGCATTGTTAAGCAGTATATACAATCAGAGAAACATACAGTGGCAATTTTAATGGTCAATTCCAGGCAGTAAAATGGTAATAAAGATACGATGTGATATTAAAAGGCAAAATGACAATTTTTTTAAAGATAATTTAATCCTGCATTACGAAAGAACGTATTACATTTGATCAAAAACCAATGGAAACTTAAGAGATGAGAAAATTATTTGCTATCATAGGAGTAGAAGCAAGTGATACTTGGAGTGTGTTATTTTAAACCATACAATTTTAATTAAAACAACAAAAAACATTTATGAATCCAAGACGAAGCAGTATTTCTTTCGATGGGAAAATGTGATCTTATTTTTGTATCTCATAAAGAATTAATATTAACTTCTAGTCATAAAAAGCTACTTATTCAAAGCAAAACTAAATAATTAACCTAGTAATAAGTAGACTATATTCTTCTTTCTTACTAAGATCATACATATTTCTTCGTTTCATCGCTAGGATATCTTGACTGTTAACGATATTTGCGACAGTAAACCCAACAGTATTTTACAAAGTTCAACAAGCTTATAGATTTTAAGCTAGATCTAAATCCACGTATTAAGTCAACATGTAAAATAATCTCTATAATAAAAAGTATAATAATGATAATGTAAAGTAATTAAAACAAAATTAAATACATTAAACAATCTAACCAATACTTTTAGTGAAAGCACTAATAAAATAAATGATATAATACACTTACTAAAGAAACATACAAATACTAGCGATTAGCTTTAGAGTTTTTCCTTGTTAAATGTTACACTAAATATTTTATGAATAATTAAAGCTGAAAATTGATGAATCATAAAAAGTCAGACATATTTTGCAAGCCAAACTAATATTCCCTCTCTCCTAAACCTAACAATAAAAAAAAAAAACATAAATAACAACACTCAACGGAAAAAATGCAACTTGTTGTTCTTATGACCGTCTCCTGATAGGAATGATAACGTAACTATATGTCAAACCTTTTAAATTCATATAAATATAATATAATAAGATCTTACCGTGTTTGTCTTTCTATGTCGTTATGCTAACAATTCCCATCTCACAAACAGACAGTATATCGTAAAGACATTTCCGACAAGCGGAACACACGTACATCGAAAAATACATTGGGAAAACATTTCATTCGTGTTCTTTAAATAGATATTAAATTCTCAGATGTTCAATATGGATCGTTTAATCGTTTACAGGTAGTTGGAATACAACAGTAATGTAAGCCTAACGTAAACAGTAAATGTTAATTTGTATGCGTTAGAAAGGACATCACTATATACGTTGATCACTGAAGACAGTATATTTGTACCGATTTCAGTAATAATCAAGAACTTTTCAGAGTGAAAAAACAGCTTTTAAATAATTAATTATAAGCTCATTTATTTGACATTCTTCACACATGTTAAATCGCTTCATATCGATATTCTTGTAATCATATCAAATTGTCCATTTTCTACGACAAGGCCGCTCTAAAAAACTGTTTAGTTTGTCGGTTTGTTCGTCCGGTTTTTTCAACAAAACAAATCGAAAACAAAATAATATAAATTCAAAAGTTTCGGAATCGGAAATGGCCTCGTGGGTAGAGTTCTCAGACTGTGAATCAGAGGTATATTCGCGTCCCGTAGCCACAGAAATGCACTCTGTACTTTTGGGTCCAAGGTGGGCTACAGGAGTGGCAGTCAAATCCCACTATTCGATCAGATAACAATACCCCAGAGTTAGCGGTAGGTGGAATTGACTAACTGCTTTCCTTCTAATCTACATTTACAAATTAGGGACGACTATGTGTTGGTAGCCCTTCAGTGAAACTTTGAACAAATAAACAAAAATTTCAAATTTCAGTACAAAAGACAACTTACTTCAATTCTGGTTTTTAATTTATTAAACAGTATTAAAGTTGCTTTTTAGAACATTTATAGAATTGTTCAAATATGACAAAAAGACTAAATGTTAAATATACACTTTATACCACAAGTTTTTTTTAAAAACACTTCTGAGAATTTGTACTACGCAAGTCACATAGTTACTCCAAATTTCTTAATACATATATATCGGTTTCGGAAATTCTAAAAAAACAAAACGTGTCCTCGACTTTCACGTTAATAACAGAAAAACGAGTATGGTTTACGTGGCGAACTTCCCACTATAGTGTAACTGTTTGTACTAAACACTAGCGATATGTAACAAGCAACCTTTTATTTGGTACCACACTTATAAATAACGAACAAATACTACGTTGGAATCATATAACACTGAGCTCAACTATTTCACTAAATGCACACAATACTGAACACAACCTCGATATTACATACTTATATTTGCCGCTTTACGAGCTGAGCTTAGAAACAAAATATTATAAGTAACAATACAGTATATAAATAATAACATGTTTTATAAAAGATTCACATTTTCAATATCGTAAGGTCTAGCAAAGTTTTACGCTAGATCGAACTAAGACTTAAAACGCACATCAACGAACTATTAAAAGTGTAGAGGTGTGTTTTAAGAATGATACATATTTAGTTACTTAAACCAAATAACGTAGGAACGACCTGATACTTGTAAACTTAGTTGTATAACTGAATGACGAACAGTAAGTAAACACCTACTTGCAACAACTTCCATCAATTTCATGTCTGTGGTCGATGGCATGCACGCGGGTAAAAAACGAAACTTAGCTGGTAATAGTTTAGCTATAACTACGTTAAGCAAGCGTTAATAAGAGTTCACTGTAGTCTGTGCGGAACAAGCCACAGTGGCAGGCCACTGCGACCTATGTAGACCGTATCTTCAGAACGAACAGGTTGTTCTACTACAAGCTTCTAATCAGTGTCCGCATAAAAGCGTAGGTTGAACGAGATTTGTTAACGAAAGCCTATTGGCTACTAGTTTAGAAGTCACAAACTGTGGATCTGTGTTTGTTTTCCAGCCAACGTTATTTAGTTAAGTAAGGCGTCCGTCGTGGTCCCAGGTGACACAAGAATTCCACAGTAGAGATCCTGGGAGGTATGTGCACGTGGGGTCTCAGTTCCTTCATTCCCCCCCCCCCCGGGAGCTGGGTGGGGAGCATTACTAAGAAGGATACACTGTGGGGAGTGGGCACGATCAACAAGAAAAGAGGACACGCAAGCTAAACCACGAGTTGACTCTTAGGGAGACAAAGGCGAAAGGCGCGCAGTAGGGGGTGATAGAAGGAACGATATCTTTGTCAAGAAGAGAGCTTGGCGCCAATAGAGACATCACTAGCAGACAATCAGTAGAAGCTTGATGAATGTCAGCTTGGGCACGTCTGAAAGGATGCGGGGGGTGTGGAAAGTTGAGCGTTTTCTCCTATTTTCTCATAAAGAACCTGCATTGGTCAGCCACCACCTTTAACTTTGAAAGCAACCCCTAACAGCCCACATCTGGTTACAGAACTATTCCATCTACAAGCGCACGAGCCACTTAATAACAAAGCCTCAAATAAATATATGCTGACCTCGTGTGGATCAGCTTTCATAAACAGCTGACCTATGAGGTTATCCAAACTGACCTTCTGACTTTCGCCTTCCACCTGCCAGAGGAAGCAAGGAAAGACCAGCTGTGTTCAGGAGTCACGTTTAGCACTATATTGTTCACAATGCAAGTTCCATTCAAAATTAAGAAATAGTGATAAGATATGAACGAATATTCTGTCAAATTTGACCTTTTTTTGTGACTTACATATCAGTCTACGTACAGAGACGTGAAGACAAGTTAAAATAAAGCACAACCTGAAATCTCAACAGTGTTTCCATAGCTGTTGTAGGCATTATCATCATAAAACTGTAGATTGTTCACATTTGCATAATTCGGTATGCACTCCGATTTAAAAACAGTTTGTATTGCGTACTATTAAAAAGCAAGTATTTTAGTGGAATTTCTCCATTATTGAAATAGTCTGTATTCCAATAACTAAGAAAGAAAACACATACTTTCTTGTACATTCATAGTTTATGATTAATATTGATTTCATTGTATAAAAAACAACGTTATATATACACTTTTCTAAAAACTGTCATTTAATTTTTATAAAAGAAATATTTTAGATATGTTGGACTACCAATACACTGAGTGTCTGTTTTTAATTCTCTGTGGTTTGCTTGTTTTAAGTTAAGCATAAAGCTAGATAATGGGCTATCTGTGCTCTGCCCACCACAGGTATCGAGACCTGGTTTCTATCTGTGCCACTGGGGAGCGACTCTCTAGGGAGAGAAAATAATCAGTTAATAATTATTGTAAATCGTAAATAGTTTTTTCTTCATTAAACATTGAAATGTTTAATAGTAACATGATTTTTACATATATTTTGAAATACCAATTGAAGAAGAAACCGAAAGTTTTATATTTCTTACATTATTTAAATTCATAAAACAGGTCACTTAACATGTTGGCAACGCTAGCGGTTTTCATACTTTATTGGAAATTGACACAACAGACAAGAATATTACAATCAAACTAATGAAAGCACGCGTTAGTAAATTACATCACAGTCCATAAAGTTATTGAATGAGCTGTCTGTGCTGTGCCCAGCACAGAGATTGAAAACCCTACTTTTAATAACATAAGCCCTAAAACTTACCACTGAACAACTAGAGGGTTACCAGTATTTAAAACATTACTTAATTATACAAGAATACACTTTATGACTCCTTACTCCTATTTCCCAAACTAATAAACTACAATATTTTCAAAAGCGGCTTGTTTCGGAATTCTCGCACAAAGGGCTATCTGTGTATAGCCATCATTAACTTTGAAGTAGTAGATCCACTGAAAAATCTTGGGCTAGCTGAACCAAAGTTGAACTTGACTGTCACTTTTATAGTGCATTCACCACCACAAAATGCAGAGCACGGTTTCACTTCAAAGGAACGTGAACTTTAAGTTCCCGGATTCACAAACTGGACACGCTAACCATACAGTCACAGTGGATGTTAAATGATAAAAATGTAAACGAACATTCAATGTGCAAGTCAGTAGTATTAAAATTTATAAAACGAATGCTATCTTTTGCTATTTATAATGTAGCAGCCTCAAAGGTTCGAGCATTATAACTAATTATTTTAACTTATAAGAAAGCAGCATCAGATTGTTAAGAAGAATTAGGACTGATTCGATTTATCAGTCAGTGTAACAAAATTCTACGCATCCTGATTGGTTTTACAGTTAATGAGAAAGTACTAAAATCAAGTTTAAAATATTATGACTATCTTTTTCCATTTTCAAAATAGCAATACCAAAGTTATAACAAGTTCAAATACAATTATAATTATTATTTCACTGAGATTAAAATTGAAATTAACACTGCCACCAAAAAGTTAAAAAATATATTAAGTACAATCAAGTTTTCATGTGTTTTCATTTGAAATTAATGCGCATTTCACAAATAATTTTTGATAACTTTGGAAGCAAAAAAAAAAAAAAAAAACTAGCACTTCTCAAATATTTATTTGCAAATATTGTCATTTGTTCTTTAACCGTTAATTTTCTATAGGACGTTTCTAACTTTCTATTAGAATCAAACGCTGTAAGTCTTTCGAGATATTTCAAATCCCAAATATACGTTTTACTCCTGTATTAAGCCTAAAATAAAGCATTTAATTAATTTTAACTCATAATAGACCTAATATCATTCTTTAAACTAGTGTTTGCTTTCCATATATTAATACGATAAAAAACAAAATACATTAACTGACCATCTTATACTATCTATTAGTCAAAATACACTTTAATGTAATAAGCATATTATTATGAAGAGGAGAATTATTCAAAGTAGTGTGCAGTAACAAATTAATCGAAATTAATTAACAAAGTATTATTTTCTATTTATTTATTTGTAACAAACAGATCATGAAGAATTTTTTAATTTTTTTTAGTGTGTTTGTCTTTTCAATGATCTGTGTTCACTGTTTTAAATGGTGTGATTTGGTCATTTGCTGTTTCAGAATTTTGTAGTGTTAATGTCAAAAACGAATATCTAAAGATTATATTTCCGTAACACAATTTCTTCAGAATTTCTGCATAAAGCTATACAAATAGCTAACTCCAATAGAGAGTCTTGACTATCTCTGTTATAGCGTACGCACGATCCCAAAGCGATCCATATTCTGAACACATTAAGCAAAAGGACACGCCTGTCTTGTTACAGTTAACTTCTAGTCTATGATATTTATATTTTAGGATTTATGGCAAAACTACTAAGGCTATCTACCGCCATCCCTAGGTTTGTAATATTGACCAAAGAGAAAGTGGATAGTCAACAGTGCCATACCAACCACTACTGAAGCAAAATGCCACTCTTATAACACACATTTTAGAGCGAGGGCAATATTCTGGGGTATCGAAAAGCACAGCTCTATTACCCTCGCCCTCTCGTATGATACTTCCTCAACACTGCCTTAAACTGAAAATAAACTTTATAAACATTAATAACGTTTAAATCGACTTTACGTTTAATACGTTAATTATTAGAGATTTTCTATTATGATATAAATATGACAGACTGTCTTATAAGTAATAATATTTAATAATTTATTCGGAGTGAAAAGATTTTAATAATACAATACACGAATTTCTGTCAGTATCATATGTTCAACTACAAAAGCTCGTGTCTAATTAGAACAAATACAAACATTTTTTTTTTATTTTCATAGTATTCAGTAAAACGTGTTCCAAGGATTGTTATCATGTAAACATTGTAAATAAAGCAAATTACAGAACCTAAAATCAAAATAGTATTAAAAAAGAATTAAAATGTTATCCTTCACAAAAGAATGTAATATTAACAATAATTTGTTTAGATTCTTCACAAAGATTTTCAGAGAAATATTTTGTTTTTTAATGCGCTTTACTTTTACGACTTTTATTTCAGTAGCTTATAAAACGACCATTTATTTGATAAATTTGTTTAAATTTGACGTAAAATTTAAAGTATAAAAAAAGGAAAAAAGTTTTACAAATATTCAATGTAAAGTTAATGTAGGCTTACGTCGATATTTCACATGCATTAACTGTTACATACATGAATATATCAGTAGCTTTATTGTCATAATTGTTCTATAAAATGTAACTTGTTGTGGTTATTAATAACAACTCTACAGTGCTTTCAACGACATTGTTGATCTAACATACACATGACTCAAGTACAACTGTTCCTCTGGTTTAGGTGCGGTGCCCTTTTGTCTATGCTCTACCATTTTAAAACGACTCAAACGGCTCGTTTTCCAGACTTCAAGGCGACACATTTAGGGTAAGAGCCATAGGGTGATGAAAGGTGCGCTCGATTAAAGGTTTGTTTAATACTGCAATGGCGGGGGGCATCTTGGAAGGGAGCGGAGCGCGGGTGGAAATGCTTTCCAGCTAACGGCAAAAAGTTAACCAGTTGATCACCATCTTTATGCTGCTAGAGACCTGTTTTTATTAGCCTAAATGACACCACCTGTTTCCGCTGGTAAGTAGCTGCTGATGACAGGTATAAAACATAACAAGTGACGCCGCCAAGCTAAGTAGAAAAACCTGTATTATCGCATAGCATTTGCTCGACTTGAATATAACTCAAATATATAGCATGTACACGTACAATAATATGAAGGTCTGGTTTAATATAAATTGTAGGTTTTCCTAATACAGTAGGTCAAAATCTACAACCATAAACCTCAAAGTTATATTTTGTTAGTAATTTGTGATATTTTAAGTAGTTATTATATTACTACAACAAAAATAATCCATTACTTTGCACACACACATGTATATAGTAGACAGGGAACAGGCATACACAGAAACTGAAGAATTTTGAAAAAAAAAAATAATAAAGTTAGTCACGGAAAGTGTTTGTTTGTAGGATTTCTATTCGAGAGCTATTTGCGCTAGCCGTACCTAAGTTAGCGGTAGCAGACTAGCAGGAAAGCAGCTAGTAAACACAACATACCGCCAACTCTTAGATTATTCTTTACCAAAGAAAAGTAGGACTGGCCGACACATTATAAGACCTCCACGAGTGAAAGGGCGAGCACATTCGGGAATTAGATTAAAACCCGAATATTGAGAGTTGAGTGTCCTAACCACCAAGCCACTTAGGGAAGAATGGGGCGAACAGTGTGTGTTTAAAATCAAGCACAAAGTTACATAATGGGCTGTCTAGGCTCTGTCTATCTCGGGTATCGAAACCCGGATTTTATTGGTATGACTCCACAAACATACCGCTGTGCTACTGGGGAGCATGGTGAACAGAATAGGGTTTGAAAAAGGCAGGAACGTACTTGATAAGTATACAATATTTGGTTTAAAATGCTTCTCAATCAGCCTCGTTTATGTTTGGAAAATAGTGTTCAAACATGTAGAGTAAAAGTCTATAGTTTGGATGATAGCAGACATCAAACTACCTAGTTTTTTCACACCAAGGTCAAGGTGCAAAAAAAAAAAAGCAACCAAACGTAGGTTCGAGGTATTTAAATGAAATATACATATGGTTATTATGGTTCTCTGCATGTTTCAGTTTTGTAAATAGTGATTGAAATTCACCTTATATAACCTCATCCACACCGAAATCCAGTTCCGGGCTCAGAAGAAAAGGACTTCAAATTAAGTTGGAGGTGCCAGTAGAAATAACCACTAAATTTGAGTAATGGTAACAATATAAATATTAACTTTACAACAACAACTAGTACAAGATTAGAAGCCGTCCACCTAAAACAGCAACATATCAAAAATAATTTGATCCACCCACTTCTAGTTACTTTGTTCTTAATAACTAACATTGCTTCATTTCAATCAGTATACAAGTGGTCACACGCCAAAGTAAGATTTCTTAATATGGAATAAACAAAACGACGACACTCCTTCAATTTAGTTGTTTCACTGTTTGTGGACCTACATCGCTCAAAACCGGGTTTCGATACCGTTGGTTGGCACAGCACAGACAGCCCATAATGTAGTTTTCTGCTTAATTACAAACAAGTAATGAATCGGGTAATAAACATCAAATCTTTCACCAGTACACGAAAAAGGGCTTTGTTACTTTTACAGTGAAGTTTATTGTTAGCAAATACGCTTGTGAGCAACCGTTTAGATGTCTGTTTAAGTAGACGATGTTAATATGAACACTTCAATTTGTGTTAGTTGTGATGCGAGTCCTAATCCCGTGTTTACTTTGGTTTTCCGACAGCAGGAAGTTGTCAGCGTCAGTAGTTCACTTTCTATGTTTATGTTACATATTACTAAGTAATGAAGAACTTCTGTATTTATTTTTTTACAAAAAAGGCTTCATTAGTACAGAAGATTATTATCATACAATATTGTAATACTACACGATTCCTCAGAACGATTTTCTCACAATATGCATTAAAATTAAAGTAGTGATTGCGAGAATTCATTCATGATTCAAACAGTCAATTTTTCTTTTAAATAATTGAGTAATAGACAGATATAAACAGAAAAGAAAAAAAAAACTTTATCAGGAAATGAAATTCTGGATGTTTAGCCAAAATGTTGCTTATGATTAATATAATGCGTTATGTTGCTTATGATTAATATAATGCGTTATGTTGCTTATGATTAATATAATGCGTTAAAGACGATCATAGCAGTATCAGAAATTTCACAAGAATTTTAACTTTGTTTCTTTATCCCACATATTTCTCTTGGATTCATTAAATATTTCTATTATACATTGGAGATGAACACAGTTTATAAAAACTAGGTGTTGATGTCATGCTCTACTTAAAGAGAACAACCAGCACATCATAAATGAAAGCAGTCATCTACAATTGATCATGCAGTGTGTGATCTCATATTATTACATTTTACCTACATTAAAACAGAAGTGTCTGAAGGAACATAAAAGTAGATGAAGGACATAAACACATACGCAGTATCAACTGGTTCAGTTTGTTTCTCAATATTAATGTCACATTAATCAAACAACGAATGAAACGTAGTGTGAGTTATACTTGAACATTATACTACATAATATGTAAAATAATTTAAAATGTTAATTTTGTTTTCCCTATTTCAACCAAGCATAAATTTGCTTCGTAGAAATGGAAATCTCAAAACAGTAATAATACCTAGGTGGTAATTCCTTTGTTATAATGTTTACAGTAAGATATCTATTCCACTGCATCATCAACAGTTCAATAATTATCCAGTTAAATAACAATATTGTTTAAAAACACAACACTGTTAAAAGAATTGCTAATTTGACTATAATGTTTCTCGACGACAACAATATAACAACAAAAGTGTTGTTTTTGTAGTTGGCGTCACAATATCTATATGTCTGCAGTTCACACACTTGATACACGTAAGTTAAACGAACCAATTATCCAATTAAAGGCTGTTGCGACAAACTACTGGCTAAAGTAAGTTTATACATCGCCTACCAGAAGTCATGGGAGGCGACAGGAAGTACACACCAGTGACAAACATTCTGTCACGTTCAGTACAGACCACTGAACCAACAGAAAACTATCAAACTGCAAGAATTTGAAGGTTTACGTGATTTCACCTTTCTGGTGGGGTTGGTTTGTTAAGAGCACTGAAGGAGCGATATAAATGTTTTAAATGGTGCTCACTTAGTTTGAATTGAAAGCAAAACGTTTGCTTATAGTTTGCATTGGGGTCTCCTTTAGAAACTAACTCAACATATATGAATCTGTGTTTCACGTAATTTGTTCAAACCTTCAATTAAATAAGTGTAGTACTGTGAAAACAAAGTTTATTTTTTCTGTTCTGACGCTACATATTAATCGCTAAATGAACGAGAATGGTGTCGTTTCAGTCTTAATATCTGTTATGGCTCTAAGAGAAAATAAAATCATCCCTTAAGTAAAGAATTTTTTTTTCTTGTTGTTCTTTCTGTTATACGCTCAAAACTGAGATATCAGCGCTAGCTCTCCCTACATTTGGAGCTGATGGACCAGAGGAGAAGACAACCACTTAACAGCTCCTACCGTCAACTCTTGGGCTATTCTGATTAAACTGTGGGATTTTACATCACATTTGTAATGAGCCCAGGCCAAGAAAACGGGAAGGACTAGTTTTTCTGTAAAATGACACGAACCTGGGACTCTTAGTCAATAACCCGACACATTATTCATTAGGTCACGCCCCGATAGTTATGAATGGATCTACAAAAGTAAGAGATGATAAACAAATATAAAGGGATTTTTTGGTATCCACTCAATCAACTTATATCCTTAAATACTAACAATGTTCAGGGTGATTATGGAAGATCAGAGAACAAAAAATACAGATTTCTCCTAGGGTTTTTAATTCAATGCCTAGATACTGAAAGCTATCGTATGAAAAAGAAAGTACACAACGTTCTGTTTTGTGGTAGTACTACCTTTTGCTATGCTATACTATTTTCTTTATTTGAAAGTTGCCCGGCATGGCCAGGTGGGGAAAGGCGTTCGACTCGTAATCTGAGGGTCGTGGGTTCACACCAAACATGCTCGTCTTTTCAGTTGTGGATCGGTATAATGTGGCAATCAATTCCACTATTCGTTGGTAAAAGAGTAGCTCAAGAGTTGGCAGTGGGTGGTGATCACTAGCTGCCTTCCCTCTAGTCTAACACTACTGGCGCAGATAGCCCTTGAGTAGCTTTGCGCGAAATTCAAAACAAACCAAAACGAAACAAATTTACTTGAAAGTAATGTATATAAACATATTCTGAAATACTCTAGCTAACTTTTAAAACATCACGATTATTTCAAGCTCATTTAATCTGTTTGTTAACAAGAAAGTAATTTGTAAAGTAAGTTCTGTGTAAAATTATACAAAATAACTTGATGTTGAGAATATTATTTGAAATTTAATGAATTGTTTACTTCCGCACGACATTACATATTTAAGTTTAATCATTGACCTAAGACGTCTTAAGCCATTTCTTAAAAACCTAACAAATGTAACAAACAAAGCACGTTTCTGCTTTAAAAGTGGGTTAACCTTTGCTTTTTTATTTGTCTTATTAATTTATAAAATCTACTCTACAAACTCTTGTAAGAAGGCACAACAGTTGCACCACTGGTTAAATCATTTATAATATATGATGATTATAATCAACATTGCAAATATTCTTTGAATAAATTATCGGTTTCATGATTATTGGGTCATCTACAGCCGAGAAACAAATTTACACGTACCTTATCTATAGATAGGTAGTGCTTGCAAGTAAGGAATAACTGTACCCAAAGTTGAGTACCTATTAAAAAAACAGATTAATGAATGAAGTAAAATATACCATAATATTTTGTTCAGGAATCAATGATTACTTTATAAATTACATTTTTCAAACAAATTTACCTCAAGTGCTAAACGTAGTAAGTGCTTGATAGTAAATAAAAGATTCAGCAGTGTTGGAAACTTAAGGCCAATGAATCGATAATATGATTTTTCAAAGTACGTGAATATTTACACATTTGTGAGACTAGACTTCTAAGACAAAACTGGTTAATCCTATTGTTCATACAAAGTAGTAGGGCTATTAAATATAATTTATTTCTGCTCTTGTGATATATGAAGGGCAAATGCGAGATTCAAAGTTTTTTTTTCCCTCTAGTGGTTATCAGACTGTTCTTTCAGAGAGTCATTCGCACACTCAGTATCTATCGCACATTAAACCAGTGTGCAAACATTTCAGCTGAAACATTAACTTCTTTACAGCCACATTCATCAGGAACAACTAGTCCTCTTCCTCCTATATATGCTGTAATTTTCATTTGATGGTATTTAGCACTTTTGACCTCCGAACGGCATCTTATATAACAAATGGGCTGAAGGGTCAGCTGAGAGACATAGGAGGTCAAGACATAGCTGTCTCTAATTTAGAACTGTTGATAAAAGGGAGGGAACCAGTCAATAGCGCTCACTACCTATACAAAGCATAGCAAAGCATGATTTGCTTGTAACGTTTACAGCACATCTACAATTAAAATTGCAGAGGGTGTTCAATAGCATTCCGCAGGCTTACATTTCACGCCTTTTAGTAGTTGGTTTGTTTTGTTTGTGTGTAATTAAGCACAAAGCTACACAATGGGCTCTCTGTGCTCTGCCCACCACGTTATCGAAACCCGGTTTCTAGCGTTCTAATTCTGCAGACATGCTGTTGCGCCACTTACGGCCAGCAGTTGCGACGCTAGCCACTAGACTACAACGCCCTCTCATTTTCCTTTGAAAAAAGTTAAATTAAAATGTGGAAAAATAAATCAGGCTGCTGTCAACACGGTTCGAATGCCGAAAGATGAAGATGCATTAGAAACCAATAAACCTAAAATTAATGATAAAAATCAAGTAAGCTTGGTATATTTTGTTCATTTATGATTTAAAAACCAAAAGGGTGAAATAATAGCATTTCAGATTTATTTTTGTCTTCCATTGGTCATTACACTAACCAAATCATCTGGCTTGGTAAAACTTAGAATGAAAACTAAAGCTCCAGACAAACATCATCAATAAAGGGTAAAATATAAAAATAAAACACAAATATTGCAATACCTTCAGCAGTTGAAAACAGGTCCGTACGTTGGCTTTAAGGGTGTAAAATAAATCTGTGAAAATAAAGGTTTGATCACGGATGTAATTATATATGTAGTGTATATTTGTATACATACATATATAAATATACACACACACACGTATATAAAGAGAGAGAGATTAATCAAACTGTAACAGAAACAGATATATCTGGACTTTTTACATGTGGCATCTATTCTTCTTACATTGACCTTACACATGTACAGATTAATATTAACAGTGTGTCGTGATATATATATCTTCAAACAATATTATAGATTTTGTTAGTATATGTAGAAGATGGAAGTTCGGATAACTAAGATGGGTGATTCGGTAACTAATTTTTATGAAGGTATTAACATGGAGTATGTTTTAGCAGAAGTCTAAAACCAATTAAAAAAGGAAATTATCTGTGGTATTAGCATATTAAGCTCTTTAGGAACTGAGTGCTAATTGATCCAGTTCTTAACTTTTCTTCCTGTTTTTTATGTTATCGTTTTAGATTACTTTAAATTAATGATTGATAGCAAATTGCAGAGCCTATTATTTTATGATTTACCAATGAAGTCAGCTTGAGTGACATACTCGCTTTTTTAGTATAAGAAGCGTAGAAAATTATTTTTTTGTTAATTGCATGTGCATATGATCCATGGTCGAATTACACAAAGAAAACTAAGCCTAGGAATCTTAAACATTAAATCAAAATGAACGAATAGACAGAAGGCGTGCGCAAAGCTGCCTTGTCTTAATTCAAATTCTTACGCGCGCACACATACACACAGAGAGACAACGTCAGACAAAGGATTAAAACAAGCAAGAATTTACATCAGGTGTAGATGGATGAGTTTGTACGAATAATTACTCGGATATAGTTACCAGTAAACTCGTTAAACTTATAGAGAGGAATGTGCATCACAATATAATAACTGTTCTTTCTCGGATTTCAAATAACATCATAACAATTTCTGTTAGCGGTGATATTTTGTTAGGGTGCTCACAGAAAACTATTTACGATGAGCATTAGGAACTCATATTCGTGTGCTATGCTTATGATGTACACTAATTGCTGTTGGAGCAAATGTTTGCAAACCACGTTTAGAACACGTGAAAAAAAAAACCTTTGTAAGAATTGTTATAATAATTGTTGAAACACAGTCAGTCAGATTTTTCTTGATGCAGCTAAAAGTTAATTATGAACAAAAAAAAACATTCACAGTGACACAAAGTTAAAGTCTATTAAATATGACCTTTTTCTAACTAGGTTTATTGTTATCAAACAGATTAATTCTGGTGATATGGGCAGGGCACTGCCAAGTCATAAAACACTGAGAAACTTACCATGAATACAATGAAATGTAAGGGAGAAGACGTGTGTTTGGTGTTATTTTAACCGAACTTCACTACAAATGGGTGTGATACGAAGTGTATTCGCGTGTGTATGTGCCAAGTATGGCTTCAAAGGTAAACTTTATCTCAGTAGAACAGATACTAGTTTGAGAAATATATAATAAAATGCTATGTTTGCGTGACCGTGAAATTGAAAATAACGGCGGCTTTCTCAACAAAACATGCAATCCCACATTTTCTTCATCGGTATTTGTTTAATTATATTTAAACTATAAAATTATTTTTTGTCATAGAAGCAAACAATACGATTTTGTATTGTAATTGACAATCATACAACACATCTTGGGACAACTTAAGGCGTTTTGTTTTGTGTGTGCTGAGTACCTGGGAAGATATTTTATTAATTAAGCTAGGTTTCTGTCATAAATATTTTCTTGACTTTAAGAACTTTTAGTTTGTTTTCGGAAAGCGCCAGAATGAACAGTTCGTTTGTTTGTTTTGAATTTCGTGCAAAGTTACACGAGGGCTATTTGCGCTAGCCGTCCCTAATTTAGTAGTGTAAGACTAGAGGGAAGGCAACTAGTCGTCACCATCCACCGCCAACTCTTGGGCTACTCTTTTGCCAACGAATAGTGGGATTGATAGTCATATTATAACGCCTCTACATCTAAAAGGGCGAACATGTTTGGTCTGACGGGGAATCGAACACGCGACCTTCGGATTACGTGTCGAGCGCCTTAACCACCTGGCCATGCCGGGCCTACACAGTGCGTTATTATTGTGAAAATGAATTCCTTATAAATTGTTCACTGAACAAATGATAAGCTGAAATGAATGTTTCCGTAGTTAGTGTTCGTAATTTCTCAAAATAATATATTTATATATACATATTTTAGGACTCAACTAACTGTTTAAAGACATGTCTACACGAATTACCAACTTCTACTACGCATAGGAAAATATACATTTGTCTGTATAGCATCAGATCTAAATACCTTGAAAAACAGGTCGAGAAACAGTGCTCACAACGACTACTTCACTTTGATGAATATATAATATTCATTGTTGTAGACATTATGTTCTATTAAATGAACTCCGTCAACGTGAACTTATTTTATTTTCTTCATCATGTACTGTATTGAAGTAGGTTCCACACGTATGCGTATATGTATACAAGCACACAAGATCATACAGATAGGAGTAGCTAGAAGTAATCGCTTCGCTGTATAAATTATCAACAGCATAAGAATATCTCACTCCTCAGGTATATATAATCTCTATTCGAGATATAGCTATAATCTCAAATTCACAGTGATCTCAGTACTGTCTGGTCTATAGAAAATGAATACCATTATACTCACCTATAGATATAAAAATATTCTGTAAGCAGATTCCATGTTTACAATAAACATTACATTAAAGATTCTGTAAACTATATGTAATATAAAGACAAAAGAGTGGTGAAAATGTAAATCATGTCAATATATGTGACCAGTCACTTATTGTGTATAGATTGGATTTCTTTAAATATATATTTTTATTTTCTTTTACACATTTTACTATCTGAAAAACAACCATAAGGCTACAAATAGATTTCGAATAAATCCAATATACGTTCAGTTTTTATCACTAATCCAAGGGTTTTTGCTTTATATTTCTATTAAAAATTTAGATCTTTGATTTGATCGTATATGTAATAATAATTATAGATAAATTCTAACAGTGGTGAGCTATTTGAAGTACGGGCACAAGTATCACACAACCAAGTTCTGTTATGACGTCACTACTATTGCTGAAGGATGACGTATTACAACAACAATTGCAATAAAATCAAACTCATAAGATTACACTTGGTCCCTATGTCAGTTTGTACGGTTACATGAAAAATTGTTTACCGCTAGGCATAACACTTACTCAGAACAATATAAACATTAGTGAACTAGTCACCACTTCATTCAAAAGACTTATTAAAAGCATTTAAATGTGCTTATGTCCGAAAACATCGTTAACTGCGAAACTACTCAACCGATTAAAGAACTCATACTAAACATTACAAGTATTATAGTTTGATCTTTATATTGAATTAGCTACGCTCATTATTTGGTATATGATTTTAATTCGTATATATGCTGTGATGGGAAATTGAATTAATAAGAGACAATGAGGAACCGTTATGAGTGTTACTAAAATCTCTGTACGAATTTGGTGTGAACTTGATACATAGACACACACACACATACGTACATAGTGGATAGAAGTGCGAACTATACATACATGAAAGATAAATAGGTGGCTACTTTTAAAGATAGATTTATTTAAGGTAGTGTTTTTTAGTGTTTAAAAAATCTTTTTGTTCAGTTAAAAACGCAGTGGTTTTATGAAAAGATCAGTTTGAAGTTCTCGATCTTCGGTTAATACACAGCCCACTACGAAACGTTTAACAACATTTGTTGTGTAGGTGAACAAGCCTGAATAACCAGAAGCCTTTGAAAGTTCAAAGACTCGCGTGACTGTCTCGTTGTTCTCTGTTAAGACATGACAGAACACCTGTACAGGCTAAGGGCCAAATAGGTTCGAGCTAGGGCCGTTCCTCTTCAGCGAGCAAATAGAAAAGGCCTGATACGCTTTGTGGCCTTGCCTGCTTAGGTGCCTCGGATTTCGCAGCAAGTCACGTTGACGGTGGTCAAACTTTAACAATAAATCATATGTACAATAAGTACAGCGAATGCATAGGAGTCGACGTGACTACCTACTTTACACATAACTTGACATAATCCCAACTACGTTTCTATGTTGTTTTACTTTTTTCTTGAACCTCAGCCATATTCTGTTGCATCATCCGGAAATGTCGCATTAAGCAGACGAGGTATTTTTGAAAACTTGTTCTACAGCCATAAAAGTTGCTTCGTCTGCATGTAGTTTATGAAGATATGAGTTAATTAAAGTCAAACTCAAAAATTTCGCGAGAGTTAATCCGAATCATGAAAACCTTGTATTAAATTTTATTCGTCCTGCTATATTTTTTAAATATCATTTTTTTATATAATTTCCTAACGCCGAAACGCTGGATTTATAAATTACAAATCGACATATTTTAACATTTTTACAGTCTTCTGCCAACAACAATATTGATACACAAAATTTTTTTCTTAATAAAATTGTATTTTAATTTACAAACAACAATACAATTCATGACAACAGTTTTACGGGTAATACTTTATAAACAAATGTTTTTCAAACTTACAAACAATACTGAGTCTTATATCTAGTCTGAAACTGGATACTTTACCGACGGTTCATGGAGAACAGTTTAATTCTAATTTATAAGCAAAAGTTTTTCAAACTTACAAACAATATAAAGTTCTCTATCCGGTCTGGAACTGAATACTTTGTTGGCGGTTCACGAGGCGCAAATTACTTTTATGTTGATATATAAATACACGTCACTTGACGGAAATGATAGTTAGCTCTATTCTTCACACGGGAGTTTTTTTCCGACGAAAATATCTAATGTTCTCGTAGAAATACTAACGTTCGAAGTTAATTCACTGAAGACTGTTATGTTCGAAATCTATAAATGTTCCGGTCAAATGTCTTTAGTTTCTCGACTAATAAGCATTTATCACAATTATAGCTTCCGAGGTTTATATTATAGTATACAGACTCAAGCAAACTAACAACTGTCTCTCTGCATGTTCGGATGGCTAGCTTTTATACTTATTAGATAAAATTCTTGAAAATTCATTAGGCAACAGTGTTCGAAGATACCCTAGAGCTTTTGTAAAGCATATATTGTCGATTCTTACACTCAAGAATCTTCTACAAATTTAGAAAACAGACGGAACTTGCGTAATACATATTTAACAACATACAAATGCATCAAACTGAAACAAACATAGATATTAAAATAAAGTATAACAGTAAATCTGTTAGAATTCTCGTCATTATTGGATCTTTATAAAAGGCCAACTTAATTTCTTCGAAAAAATCGATTATTTATCGTTAGAAAAGCAGCCATTATAAAAATAAGAAGCCCTTAAATACATTGCAGCCACTATTCACGTTTTGTACAACAAAGTATTTACATATAAGCAAAGCAACACTAACCCTAAAATATCTCTATCATGTTAACTGTGATGGATACTTACAATCGGGTGAGGTGAAGAATTTGTGTGTAATAATACAATATAGAAGAAAGAGACGTCCACGTGCTAATAACTAATCTCATGTTTCAATCGCCACTTCATATGATAACTGTAGGGCCCGGCATGGCCTAGCGCGTAAGGCGTGCGCTTCGTAATCTGAGGGTCGCGGGTTCGCGCCCGAGTCGTGCCAAACATGCTCGCCCTCCCAGCCGTGGGGGCGTTATAATGTGACGGTCAATCCCACTATTCGTTGGTAAAAGAGTAGCCCAAGAGTTGGCGGTGGGTGGTCTTACACTGCTAAATTAGGGACGGCTAGCACAGATAGCCCTCGAGTAGCTTTGTGCGAAATTCCAAAACAACAACAACAAATGATGACTGTACCTCAATATGCATTTAGCATCAGTAATAAATGAAAACAAATGCTATATTATTTGGATCGAAAATAACAACAAAAAACATAAAAAATAAACAGTTCATAAATCACAGGATTCAACCATCAAAAGCCAAAACTGTTCAACAGATTTTTCTAATAAAACTGTGGTATGGAGAAAAGTTGCACAGATAAATAAAATTGCTTTAATAACGAAATAACTGTGTACTAAATCCCGATTTATAGTAGAGTAAGTAGACGGTATTGATTCTGCAAAAGTAACCATACACATATTTTAAGCCTAAAAATCAATTAAATATGCGATCATTTTACCAATCCTTTCTATTTGTTGAAACAAAATTGCTTGCAAGTTAGAAAAGTTATACAAATTAGGTATATTCATTCCACTAGCATCGGAAATTACATTATGAATCGTGCTCAACAACTTACGTTATAAAAACTAATGATTTTATTGAGTTACATTCCCGATATTCATACGGAACAGCAAATTTAAACAGTAGTTCAAGCAAAAATTATCTTAGCGTTCCCAACTTCGACTTTTGAAAGTTCAAGAATCTAGAAAAACAAATAAATAATTGTCTAATCATTTTTGAAATCATTGAAGTTTTTATGATATAATAACTTATTTAAATGAACTAAATATGTTGTTATTTTTCTGTAGTGTACCATGTTTTATGAATTTAACTTAAGACATTCGTTTGGTACACCTAACTGAGCTTAAGGAATATATGTACTATGCAAAGAGGCGAAGTAGGAAGGACGCATGCCCCCCCCCCTGAAAAAAATGTAGGCATACTGATTATTTATTATTTACCAGCTTTTATATATAATGAACTAGTTTTGTGTCATTTAAACAAAACGTCTACAAACACTAATACATTTGATTTGTTTTAATTAAATATTTAGATCAATTCCAGTTGGTTTTTTTTATTTATTGGCTCCCTTATTATCTTCTACCCCCACCCAGACAGAGTGGATAAACCTGGTTAGGACATAAACAATGCTACAAAGTAAAAGATAAAAACCACACTTTTCACCCATCTTCAAAATATGAACCTTTAAAAACTAAGCACATACACAAATACATTACGATAAAGAATGGTATTCAAACTATGCTAAATAATTCTGTCATTGCGTAATTGTTGTGTCGATATATAGGCATTCAAATATTTTAAATAAATCATATTATTTGCTACCTAATGATAAACATACATATATATTCTTTGACACAAACATGTAAGCACAACAAGTGGCAGTATAAATGTGCATAATTACCATCTCTGAGAGCATGTCCGAGAGCTTATAACGCTAAAAATCAGGTGCTGATACTCGCGGGTTGAACAACACAGATAACCCGTATGTGCAGCTTTGAACGTAGCAGCAAACAAACAAAATACAAACACCAATATATTTCTGTTTACAACGGCTGCAGGGCGATAATGTTTTCAGTCTGCTTTCACTCCGTAGGTTCGCTCTTCTATACTACTTTAGAAATTTAAATGACCATTGAAAGATGCAATATTTTCTAGAGTTTTCTCCATATAATTGTTACTCAACTAAATTTAGAGAAGTGATCTCATTAAATAGCAACAGGGGGTACACTTTCTTTTTACGTATGACGTCATATCTACAAACGACTGGATTATCTGGTACAAGTTCATTCGCTTATATGTAAAAACTAATGGTCTAGTTCTTCTAGAGACAGATTCACGTTCTGCTGATAGAACTGACCTTCTCGTGACTACAATATAAATATTATTAACCCCTCAATTGTGGTTGATATCGTATGATGTTAGCGAAGGCGATTGCAGTTGACATCATATAATGCAAACATTTTGCGTACAACATTTTGAATGGTCCGTCGCAAAAAAAATTAGAGAATCTTTACATATGGGGTTGTAAGAAGATTTACACAAGACGTAAACGAAGGGTTAATTATATATTTACATAAAAATTTTTCTCAACCCAAACCAGCCGTTTTTACATATATATTTTTCTCTACAAGTGGGTTTTCTCGTCATCACTGAAGAGTTAATTAGTCAAAATGACCATATCCAGGTTAAAATATTGACTTGCGAAATGGAAAAGAAGAGCAGACAACGAAATCAATTACAACATTGTGATATTACGTTTAACTGATCATGGTCCAAGTATCTTGTCAGAATAGGCCACCTCTTCATTTTTGTATTTAACGTTACATTTTGGGATCTTACGTTTTTGGTTCAAACATTTTAAAATAATTTAAAATAGGACTATAGTTTTTGCTTCCGTTGTAGCAGCTCTCCTTTAGAATAGAGTTAGATAATTTCTAGTGCAGTAAATATTACATTTTGATGTTCATTACAGCCGAACTGACGTGATAAGAAAAAAGTGCACATAATTATATAAATAGAATGGCACGTGAGGTCATGCCTAATGTAATAGAGAGGGCTCCGTTGTTACCCTGGGGTAAGTCACGTGACTAACATCTGCTGGTTACGCAGCTACTTAAGGATAACTTTAAACATGTTTGAAATGTAAAAATAGAAACTAGTTTTACAATATTCAAGACTACATCGTTATGTAAAAAACAACAACAAACTTTTACATCAACTACTTTTTAAATATTTAAAAATATAATATTTTATCCCAATAAATACAAGTAAAGGCATCCTATACAAAGTGCTTGATCACTAACTGTGCATCAAAATCGAAAACGTTCACTAATTCACTAGTCCAATCTGAAACACACATTCACCGCTTTGACCCACGTTGCTTACACTGTCTGAAATTCCCATAAAAAACAAATTTTACTTGCATTATGCTCTACTTTCGATAGCATTTCGTTTAGTTTTTCGAAAAGTTGTTTGTTCGAAGTTAAGCACAAAGCAACACAATGAGCTATCAGTGCTCTGCCTACCACGGGTATCAAAGCTCTAGCCATGTAAGTCCGTAGACATGCCACTGTACCACTGGGGGCGTTTTGTGAACAATGTGTTTTCATGTATAATAGTTTAATACATATTTATATATATAATTTATTTCGTTGTCACACAGGTTAACTCAGAATGATTTGTTTGTTTGTGAATTTCGCACAAAGCTACTGGAGGGCTATCTGTGCTAGCCGTCCCTAATTTAGCAGTGTAAGACTAGAGAGAAGGCAGCTAGTCATTACCACCCACCGCCAACTCTTGGGCTACTCTTTTACCAACGAATAGTGGGACCAACCGCACATTATAACGCCCCCACCGCTATAAGGGCGAGCATGTTTGGCGCGACGAGGATGCGAACCCGCGACCCTCAAATTACGAGTCGCACGCCTTAACACGCTTGGCCATGCCGGGCCTAGAATGATTTACTCAATAAATATGAAATACGTTGTCTAAACACATTCTACTGTCGTATCATTTATGTATAATATACAGTCAGCGTCATAAAATATTTGCCTCATTGTGTATTAGGGTATGAAGATATTTTAGTGTTAATTAGGCCTTGATTTAGGTGCGTTTCTCAATAAACAGAATATAAAATAATTTAAATCCATTAGGCACATTATTTTGAAATATGTTACTTGTTTATCGTAAATTACTAAAATAGCTGAAAACATTCGACTTTGCTGTGAATGTGTGATTGAGGTTGGAAAGGTAAATAGTCAGTAATGTTTAGACATAACTGGCTGAAATTGTTTGTTTGTTTGTTTATTTTTGAATTTCGCGCAAAGCTAAAAGAGGGCTATCTGCGCTAACCCTCCCTGATTTAGGAGTGTAAGACTAGAGGGAAGGCAACTAGTTATCATCACCCACCGCCAATTCTTGGGCTACTATTTTACCAAGTGAATAATGGTATTGATCGTCATATTATAACGTCCCCATGGCTGAAAGTACAAGCATGTTTGTTGGGACGGAGATTCGAACCCGCAACCCTCAGATTACGTGTCGAATTCCTTAACCGCCTGGCATGCTAACTGGCTATCATAAGAACAATCATAGCCAGTATTGTATAAACTTGAAAAAATGATCGTAGTCTCTGTTATTTAGGCTGAAACGTAAAACATTCAGTTTGTTTAAGCTGCAAAGTGGCTAATTTTAATAATACTATTATTTAGATTAAATGGAGTTCACATAAAGTATTGTTTAGGTTAAAAATAGCATCAAAGTCAGTGTTTTATGGACAGAAGAGAATATTATAAACAGGACTGTTTAGGTTGGAAAGAACAACATAGAAGTATCATTTAAACTAGCTAATCAAACTTTGTCATCCAGGTCCCATTTCATAAGTATGTGATTTCTTGCGCATTCCCGTCTTTTGTTTTTTTAAATAAGTAAAAGAATGACTTAAGTGACCAGATGCAATACATATTAAAATGCTATATGTATTGTATTACGTATTACAATTTCAAATAGCCTTAAACTGAGATAAATAGTAATTTAAATTTAGAAGTTAAATAAATGTCAATAATAAGTGAATATTATACTTGAAGTTTGATACGCAGATTTTTTCATTTTAATACAAATATATTTTAATATACAAAGAATAAGAGAATTTACAATAATGGGTATTAAAATAATGATCTATATACACAAAAGTTTTTAATAAACTTTACAAACAATGTTGTGTTTTATATCTAGTCTGGAACTTCCTTGATAATTTACAATAATGGGTATTAAAATAATGATCTATATACACAAAAGTTTTTAATAAACTTTACAAACAATGTTGTGTTTTATATCTAGTCTGGAACTTCCTTGATAATTTACAATAATGGGTATTAAAATAATGATCTATATACACAAAAGTTTTTAATAAATTTTACAAACAATGTTGTGTTTTATATCTAGTCTGGAACTTCCTTGATAATTTACAATAATGGGTATTAAAATAATGATCTATATACACAAAAGTTTTTAATAAACTTTACAAACAATGTTGTGTTTTATATCTAGTCTGGAACTTCCTTGATAATTTACAATAATGGGTATTAAAATAATGATCTATATACACAAAAGTTTTTAATAAACTTTACAAACAATGTTGTGTTTTATATCTAGTCTGGAACTTCCTTGATAATTTACAATAATGGGTATTAAAATAATGAGCTATATACACAAAAGTTTTTAATAAACTTTACAAACAATGTTGTGTTTTATATCTAGTCTGGAACTTCCTTGATAATTTACAATAATGGGTATTAAAATAATGATCTATATACACAAAAGTTTTTAATAAATTTTACAAACAATGTTGTGTTTTATATCTAGTCTGGAACTTCCTTGATAATTTACAATAATGGGTATTAAAATAATGATCTATATACACAAAAGTTTTTAATAAACTTTACAAACAATGTTGTGTTTTATATCTAGTCTGGAACTTCCTTGATAATTTACAATAATGGGTATTAAAATAATGATCTATATACACAAAAGTTTTTAATAAACTTTACAAACAATGTTGTGTTTTATATCTAGTCTGGAACTTCCTTGATAATTTACAATAATGGGTACTAAAATAATGATCTATATACACAAAAGTTTTTAATAAACTTTACAAACAATGTTGTGTTTTATATCTAGTCTGGAACTTCCTTGATATCTTATCGAGGGCTTACGATGAGCGAATTAATTTCCAGTTAATGTAGGTACGGCCTGGCATGGCCCAGCGCATACGGCGTGCGACTCGTAATCCGAGGGTCGCGGGTTCGCATCCCCGTCGCGCCAAACATGCTCGCCCTCCCAGCCGTGGAGGCGTTATAATGTGCGATCAATCCCACTATTCGTTGGTAAAAGAGTAGCCCAAGAGTTGGCGGTGGGTGGTGATGACTAGCTGCCTTCCCTCTAGTCTTACACTGCTAAATTAGGGACTGCTCGGTGCAGTGGGCTAACAACCTACTCACTTAAATACTTGTTGAAGAATCCGCAAGCGATTGCGGCCCTATGCTCCTAGATGGAATCTAATGGTGATAACTAACTAACTAACTAATATAGGTACAATTCACTTAGCAGGGAGCTAATTAGCTTTGGATTTTTCGCTGATCACACGTCGAGTATTTCACGGCTAAAGTTATATAATGTCTTCGGAAATAGCTCCCTTCCCAATGACACAACGGCATGTCTGTGGGCTTACAACGCTAGAATCCAGGTTTCGATACCCGTGGTAGGCAGAGCACATAAAGTCCATTGAAGCAAAAAATCTTGGTAAATATACTAATGTCCGTATTGTTTGTATAGTTCGATTTTATAAACTTTCCTAGTCATATATCTTAAGTTTGTTATTAAAAAGCGTTCATCACACTTATAGCTTCCGAGACTTATATTATAACAATAGTAGCAAACAAATAATATATACTGTCTCTTGGCGTTTCGTATTGGTTACATTTACAGGCGTGAGGAAAGTTTCTAGAAATTTAAGCTTGTACAACAATATAGACGATACAAAAATGTTTATGTACACAAATATATTGTTGATTCGTACATTTTTTTGTAGATTGGCGGAAATTTTGCAATACAGGTTTAACAGGGTAAGTTATGTACATTTTTAAATATAAATTTAATTTTAATAACACTATGTAACAAAATTCTTACTTTTTCTTGTTCCTGGGCAGAAAGTGTTATTTCCCAGTTGCTTATGTCTAATGTAAATGTAGTGACCTATTTTTCTCTTCAAACTTTGCTTTTGTGACCTGGGTAATGAAATTTTCAAATTTACCCATTTTCCAGAACATTCCAGGAAGATTTAGTGCTGAGTAGCTGATAGAGAATTTTCTCAAACTTTCAAGAACTTTCTAGAATGTTGTAGTTTGAAGGTAATAAACATTTTAGTATAACTTAAGTATAAATACATGTAAATCTTGATTCATATGTTGGGTCTCCAAGGCAGTTCCAGCTTCCTAAGTGAACACATAGATTTAATTTGATTTTATTTTAATCTCACCTATTTGATTTTATCAGAGATGGCATCAGGAAGTTGTAAGCATTCTGCTATGTATGTGGCCAATTTATCAAGACGAGAGCAAAAATGTACTCTGTGACAGTATCTGCCTTGAAGTATGATAAGTATGGCTGGGAGGTTATCGGAAACTTCAAAATGGTGGCATTCCTGATGGGTCTCCAAGGAGGCTTTACCAAGTTTCCCTGTTATCTTTGCTTTTGGGACAGCATGATCACCGCAGCGCACTACAATACGAAGAACTGGTCACAACAAACCGAATTCTCTGTGTGGAGGCACAATGTCAAGTGTGAGCCACTAGTGGACATCCAGAAGGTGTTGTTCTCACCATTGCACATAAAATTGGGTCTTATGAAACAATTTGTCACAGCTATTGATAAGGAGTCTGCAGCATTCAAGTACCTCTGAGACTTTTTCCGTAAGCTGTCTGAGGCAAAGGTCAAAGCTGGTGTCTTCGTTGGACCACAAATAAAGATCCGTAAGCTGTCTGAGGCAAAGGTCAAAGCTGGTGTCTTCGTTGGACCACAAATAAAGAAGATCCTGGAGTGCACAGAATTCCTGAAAAAGTTCAGTAGGAATGAAAAAAAAAAAGCTTGGGACAGCTTTGTTACAATGGTTCGGGGCTTCTTGGGCAATCACAACGCCGAAAATTATGTGAAACTGTTTGAAGCTCTGGTGAAGAACTACGGCAATATGGGCTGCAGCTGGTCTTTGAAAGTTCATGTCCTTGACGCTCATCTTGATATATTCAAGAAGAACATGGGAGCATACTCAGAGGAGCAAGGCGAGCGCTTCCACCAAGATGTACTGAACTTTGAACACCAAGGAACGTATAACAAAAACATTATGGGAGACTGACTATATTTGGGGGCTAATACGTGAAATTGATCTACATTACAGTCGCAAATCTCGAAAAACTACTCGCTTCTAAACATTTTAGTATAACTTTAGTATAAATACATGTAAATCTTGATTCATATGTTGTTTTATTTAGACCTTATGTAAATAAAAATGTGCAAATTTGCCCGTTTTTACATAGAAAATAAATAAATTTCTAGATTTCATTATCCAGGTCACAAAAGCAAAGTTTGAAGGTAATAATGGTGATTTTCTGTACATTTACAACATGAGCAATTAAGAAATACACATACTATCCAGGAACAAAATGTGTGTTACATAGTATAATCATCGATATTAAAATAGGTACATGACAGTAAATTTGTCATAGTTGTAGTGATTACATGCTATTTTAATTAATAAAAATATATCAGTTTTGCATACTTATTACACTACTGAGTTTACCCTAATCGGTCGTGTCCCCATGAGGAGAAATGTTTCACATAATGGAAAGTTTGTTTTAAAGAAAAGAGTTTGTTTGTTTGTTTGTTTTTTTGAATTTCGCGCAAAGCTACACGAGGGCTATTTGCGCTAGCCGTCCCTAATTTAGCAGTGTAGGACTAGAGGGAAGGCAACTAGTCATCACTAGCTACCGCCAACTCTTGGGCTACTCCTTTACTAACAAACAGTGGGATTGACCGTTACTTTATAACGCCCTCATGAGTGAAAAAGAGAGCATGTTTGGTGCGACGGGGAGCTGAGCCTGCGACTTTAAAATTGCGAGTTGAGTGTCGTAACAGCCTGACCTTACTGACCTCAATACAAAGTGATAAATACAACATTGTGTAAATTGTTAAAAGTATCATAGCTACAGTTGTTTAGATTGAAAAAAACGTGCGAATCAGTATCATTTAGACTGCAAAGTATTGTTTAAAGTGAATAAGGTAGAATACACAGCGAAGAGATTGATAATGATATCTTGGCAATTTCATCGTTTCGGCTGAGAAACGTCTTTTAGTCAAAATATCTAAATTTGAGAAAATAGTATGTAAAATAATTGAGTTTACATTAGAATACTGCATCGGTACCAAACAGTTTTTCAAGACTCATATGAAGTAAATTGCGAAATAATGTCACAGAGAGGTCAGGTCGAAATTATATACCGAATGTATTTCTAATTGTGATCTGTATCTTAGCTTTTGAGCAGGTAGGGAAGCCTAATTAAAAGGTCGCGAATGAAGACAATAGAAGCTGGACAACAAGGACTGTTGACTGTCTATCTGCAATGAAAATAAAATCTGACATTTATTGAGAGTGAGCTTTAGATAAAAGTATTTTATAGTTTAATGAGGTATACAAGGTCACAGAAGTCCGTAAGATCTTATAATGCAATAACAAAGAGATCGATTTAAAGCATATTGATACACGATACACCAATTACACGTAATAGAAAAGTAAAGCTTGTATAAGTAAGATAACAAAAAAGAAATATTATTTCAACCCTGAAGGTTTTTTGTGAACAATGTTAATATCAACGTGTTTTTCTTTTGCCGCCTTCAGAAACTCAAAATGCCAATCTCAACATAATAATATAAATGTAATAGTTCTAAAACCTTCATTAAGATTCCCTGACAACAAAACAAAAAAAATTAAATGTTCTAATAGAAACAGAAAACAAACAAGGTTATTAAGTGTTTTTGATATAATAATGAGACAACTTGTGTTTTTTTTTTTTTTTTGTGCTGATCCGAGAAAATATTTCTTAATGAGTGTACTAATAAGACAAATATTATTTGTTATATTAGTATTAATAGGGTAGGCCTGGTGAGGTTGTATGTTATAGATACCTATCATAAATTACTCGCTTCGTAAATATTTTCTACCTAATAAATGACTGGCACAGGTTCTGAATTTCGTCTTTTGTAATTGGTGGAAAGGAGTACACTTAAGAATGAGAATTTGGATTGTGACACAAGGTAATTTATTATGAGCCTGATTATATATATATAAGCAGTTTACAGTATGATGAGTCGTGCGTACATATAAATTGTAATCATTGTTTACCAAGGAATGTGGTAGTTTCCATCTTTACTTTCCAACAATATCATTAGAGTTTACTTTCCTGGAGTTAAGGTTTAAATTGTTTCCTATTTTATATACTAGAATTTATTTGACCTGTCTGAAAAAAAAAAAATTCTGCGACCTGCGAGTTGTAAGTTTACAATTCGATACAATTAATGCTACTTTCTCAACATAATAATTTGATATAATTCCTTGATGAGAATTTTATTATAAGACCAATAACTAGACTTGGAGACAATCACTACCTACTAAATAAACATTGAAACCAAATATATTTTGATTACAAAATGAACAATTGTGTTTGCATTAAACATTTTATAATATATAATATATAATTAGCTATTGTGTAGAATATGCTTCGTTATATTTTAAAAGCTGTTCCATTAATAAGCCATTGATGATTAGTAGGCTTAGAATTAAGATGACATCGAACGAAGTGCGTTTTGAACATTACTTATGACATTGCACAGTCTGCGGAATATTCTACACATATTATCAGCACGTATAATATGTGGGTTGTTAAGTATAACATTGCTCAACATGGTACTGAGTCATGATGGTACACATGATACTATAACGTTATGGTGTAACCGATTTTTGCTAGTATAAACGTAATTATAATAAATTATATTTATCGTGAAACAATATTAATAGAATTGCTGTATTTTTAAGCACACTGTATTTTAATTGTTGGTTAAGGTTTTTCCGAGAAGGAGAATGTGTTATAAATTAACAACAACACTATGTCTATCACATCCATTGATGTGTGATTGAAATTCTATAATATAACCTAATCTTTCTCGGGAAAACCTAAGGGCGTGTATGAGTTTTCTTATAGCAAATCCACATCGGGCTATCTGCTGTGTCCACAGAGGTTAATCGAACCCCCTTATTTTAGCGTTGTAAATTCGTAGACTTACCGCTGTCCCAGTGGGGGACAACTCTAAGGGATCGAATAAAAATGTAGTACTTAAAGATATTAGCTTAACACTACTGTCTTCAAAGTCTGTGATAAAGATAATCATACATTAAAACAACAGTTTGAACGTGAAGAAAATCCAGCTTTGACTCGTTTTATTACTTCTATATTTTGTTGTTAAGAAATAAAGAAAATAAACTTTATATAGAGGGCGACAAAAGTAATTCCGCTGTTAGTTATCAACTTCACCCATTTTTACTTTTGTGCTGTAAGCTGCCCTATGCAACTTGTTGTAATCTGAAAATAATTGGTACCCACTTTTTATTTGTCAAACTCGCGTTATGAAAGACATGACAAAATGGAAAACAGATGAACTTGGATGATGCCTAAACTCATTGATATTTGAGCCTGATATGGCAGAAATATAGTTTTACTATAATCATCATACCAACGGCTTCTTCCAAAAGTACTCATGGCGAAACAAACAAGTGAATTTCAACGGCCGAACGCACAACGTTAAGCCAGGTGATTATGATATGATATTACTTATATTTGATTTGGTTAGAGAAAGGTCATGACACTCACAAATTTATAAACCCACGTTATTCAAAGGAGCACGAAGCGTGCGGAACAACATAAGTCGAGGTTGAAAAATAGGCCGGTGTGTCAGTGGGAAAACAGATAAAGCTGTCAGTGGCGATATAGTGACAAAACAGACTGTTTTACGCACTACACCCACTTTCATATTACACACTCATTGAAATTTATTTACATATACATGGCTAAATCGGAATGTCCTGTCATAGTACACTAAGAACAACTATTTATTTAAACGTTTACAAAAATATTTTGTTTTGTGATGTTTAAGTGATATGTTATCTTAAAAGAAATAATTTATTAGAACAGGACAGGTTACTTGTTTGTTTGTTTTTGAATTTCGCGCAAAACTATTCGAGAGCTATCAGCGATAGCCGTCCCTAATTTAGCAGAGTAAGACTAGGTGAAGGCAGCTAGTCATCACCACTCACCACCAACTGTTGGGCTACTCTTTTACCAAAGAAAAGTGGGATTGGCCGTCACATTATAACACCACCACGACTGAAAGGGCGAGCATGTTTGGTGTGACAGGGATTCGAACCCACGACCCTCGGATTACGAGTCGAATGCCTTAAACACCTGGCCATGCTGGGACGACAGGTTACTGCATTTATAAAACAGCCAACATTAACGTTACATGTGATTATGAATTATGTAATAGAGTTGATTAATTTATGATTACATGTAAATTTCAAACAGAACGAATTTTCATACATCACATTTAAAATTAATATATTTTTGTTAGTCTTTTACATTTGAAATTTCTTTCAACCATTTGTTTACTGCTTGATTAACTTAGAACAAGGAGGTTCGTTATTTCTTCCTTTAATATCTTTGCATAAAACTGTGAGCTATGCACGACCTGTTCGCTTCACGGACTGACCACCATATTCGAGCGTTGTAAGCTGCTTCTGAGCCATATGAAAACTTCGTTATTTGTCTTAACAGAACGCTACTTCGGCACAACTATAAAATCGGAATGAAACTGATATAATCTAACATCGTTGAGTTAGAACAAAATTGACATAACACAGCATAACTGAATCAAAACGAAACTGATTTCATCTGGCATCACTGAACCAAAATAAAAGTGATGTAATCTAGTATCACTGAATAAAAACGAAACTGGTATAATGTGGCACCACTGAATCAAAACTAAACTGATATAATACAGCATTACTTAATCAGAACAAAAATTATATAATCTAGCATCGCTAAATCAGAATAAAAATGGTATACAAAATTATTTTTAACGAAAATAATAGTCTCTGCCTTTTGATTTACCATACAAACAAAACTGAAATATGTTGTTCGATGTTCAAGTAAAAATTTGTTTTGTTTTTGAATTTCGCGCAAGCTACACGAGGACTATCTGCGTTAGCCGTCCCTAATTTAGCAGTGTAATACTAGAGGGAAGGCAGCTAGTCATCATCACCCACCGCCAACTTTTGGTCTACTCTTTTACCAACAAATAGTGGGATTGACCGTCACATTATAAAGCCCCCACGGCTGAAGGGGTGGGCATGTTTGGTATGACGGGGATTCCAACTCACGACCCTCGGATTACGAGTCCACTGCCTTAACCACCTGGCTAAAACAACGCTATTCCACAATCACTTTATATGTAAAGTTTTGAACGATACCTCATGTCGGTGTAGCGATATAAGCTAATGGTGAATACTATTTTACAATGGGAAATTTCTATCAGCCACAACTGTATTTATTCAATTTTATATTTAGTTCCACTTAAACTTCTTTTTACAAGTACAGCAGATCATTATCATTATTTTTCTTTATACATTGTTATTATTTACGTATTTAAAACGTCTTTAAAGTGTTTCTAGTTATAGTCTGTGTGTGCTTTCTTGTAGAGAAGTCACATCAGGCTATTTGCTGTGTCGATCGAGGGGAATCAAAGCCCTGATTTTAGCGATCACTGACCGCTGTCCCAGAGATAGACTAGTTATAGTCGTTTATGATTCGAACTTCTCAACAGCTGACCATTTCTTTATGAATTTCACTTGTTAAAGAATATATATATATATAAATTAAAACGGATTCTGACGTCTTACTAACTAGAAAACAATATGGACTACATTTTCAGTATCTGGAAGTGCTTGGACATTTAAAGGGAAAACCCGGAAGTGTTTCGAAACAGTAGAATACATAAATACTTTTATTATATGATCTTTATTGTATTTCTGGCTCCATAACGTTACAATATACTTAATTTTTTGGGGCACTAAAGATTTCTGTTAAACGTTTCTGAAATCTTCTATTTCTCCCAATAATTATCCGATTTTCTAAAGGATTGGATAGCTTCTTTACTTAATAATGTTTGGTATTCAATATCCTCAATCTGAACAGTAAATTATACGACACATGGACTAAACGACTAGGTCAGAGACCTCATGATTTAGGCATAATCACTCCGAACTTTGAACTATTGATATGAGAAAGGGCAATCAGTCAGTAGCAGTCTTCGTCACTACATGCTATTCTTGACCAAATACCCGTATTGTCTGACAGTTCTATATGCCCTCAGTTGAATGTACAAAACGTCTCTAGATGAGTATCTTGGACCTTCCAATTCTCTTAACACTACGTTTTTGGTCGGTCATCATCAGAAATAAAAATAAATTAATTTTGTCCGTTTATTATCGGCTGGGTATTCAAATAAGTTTTTCATGAAGTAGTTTATTCAGTTCAAGGGCTGAAAGGCAGGGAAAATTATGATTAAGAGTTAAGCATAATGACTTTATGCCCACTTAATTTAATTTCTTTAATTAATTATTTTTCAACTTAATAACTGAGAAAGTTTTTTTACCGATAAACAAACCCAAGGAAATACAATAGTTGACTTTGATGTAATTTATTCAAATGTTCAAAACCGATGTCTAAATCTATACGATCTAGTTGAAGTTTAGTGATATCTTTTTTTTTAAGTTAAACATTTCCCCACTTAACTATACTGAAAAAAATATCAGATTCACAACGAAAAGGATATTTCAGTCACAAAACTAAAAGAAAGCTTGGAAAAGTCAAGATAAAAGAAAGCATAATTAAACATTTGAGGTTTTGTTTGTTCTGAATCTTGCGGATGTTACTCGAGAGCTATCAGCGCTAGCTGTCCCTAATTTAGTAGTGTAATACTGGAGGGAAAGCAGCTAGTCATCATTACTCACCGCCAACTCTTGGGCTACTCTTTTACCAAAGAAAAGTGGGATTGGCCGTCACATTATAACACCACCACGACTGAAAGGGCGAGCATGTTTGGTGTGACAGGGATTCGAACCCACGACCCTCGGATTACGAGTCGAATGCCTTAAACACCTGGCCATGCTGGGCCTAAATATTTGAGGACTAATTGATGAGATTTAAATTAAACTATTTAATTATGGAAGTTAACATTTCAAAAATATTTTTTCTTGCTTTCTTTCTGAAAACTCGAGTACACATTAATCAATTTCAAACTAAGGGTAAGGTTAGAACAGGGTTAATGCAAGGTTAGAATAAGGTTTATCACAGAATTATAGTTTTAGTTTAGGTATTTTTAGCCTCAACAAAATTATACATCACATGGGATAAGCAAATAATTTATTGACAACTATTGTTCAAGTATAGTTGTCTGTAACTTAGAGCTTCTGCATAGAAGTGGTGATCCGGTATGGCCAAGTGGTTAGTGCGCTCGATTCGAAATATGTGGGTCGCAGGTTTGAATCCCCATCACAGTAAACATTCTCGCCCTTTCAACCATGGAGGCGTTAAAATATGTCGGTGAATCCCACTATTCGTTGGTAAAAGAGTAGTCCAAGAGTTACCTCTAGTCTTATAGTGTTAAATTAGGGATGGCTAGTACAGATAGTCTCCGTGTAACATTACGCGAAATTCAAAGAAAAAACGACCATAGAGGAGGCAATAAAAAAGTGGAATTGACCGTAGGAAGTAAACAGATAGCAGCTACCGCTAACTTAACAGATACTGTTAAACAAAAGTGGAATTGATCGTCACAGGTATAACCCATTTTCTTTAACATTTTTAACGCTCCCAAACGCGGAAAGTGTCAATAATTACGACCAAAATTATACATTAGCTGCAGTAGGTGAAATCCAGAATTTACGCAATTCATACAAACAAAAGTTCTAAACTCAAAAATGGCCTTTCTTGAAACTACCTACTAAATGTAGTTGGCATCATGAATGTATTGTACATATAAACAATTTAAGGTTAAAATTATATTCTGAAAATTCTTCGAAAAGAACCGTATCATGATATGTCCAAGAAAGTACAGATTAATGAGATATATGGTCCAAAGTCCCTTTATTAATTCAGCAATGTTTGAACAGAAATGCTTTATAAGAATATAAATAGTACTCAGCTAGCTCAACAGTAAGCACGTAAAAAAGAAAAAAAGCTCGAATTGCCCCTGAAGAAAAATGCAGATAAACCAGTGTGTAGCCTGATGAAGAAATAAACTACAATAATTTGATAGTGTATGTTTGTTTGAGCTCTTACTTTTCCTAGGCTTTTGCATATGTACCTGTCAAATATAATTTAATCATCTAAGAATTTTATTCAGTATGTGTCTAGAAGACGTTATTTTTCTTTTAACGTGGATAGATTTCACAGCTTCGGTGCTGGCTAAGTATAATCAGTCAGTGTAAGTTGCCACTAGAAGTACTGGTGGGATTTCCACAGTTTCCTCTTTCATTACATGAAGTATACGTACTTTCAATCATATTTGTATATTTAGAGCTAAACAGAAACGCTCTTTATATTTATGACTGATAAAACATTAATTCTAGAATTGCATTTCGTTTTAAAATGTCATCAATCATTTCAAGATTTTTTTTCCTATAGTGTCTATACTACTTTTAAGAGAAGTACACTTATATTAAGTGAGATGTTTTTAGGTCACGTGTTGGTTATTATCTTCGATAAAATAGAAAATAAATGTTATTTAAATAATTAGCCCCAGTGGTGTGTATGTGTGTGTGTGCTTTGTTATAGCAAAACCACATCAGCCTATTTGCTGTGTCCACCGAGGGGAATCGAACCTCTATTTTTAGCGTTGTAAATCTGAAGAATTACAGCTGTCCCAACAAGGTACAACCCCAATGCACCTAAATAATTTTATTCTTATGTATCTCCATTATTTATAATGCCACCGGCATATTTCAGAAAAAAATAATTCTATTCATTATATTTAATATTCATTGATATAAACATCTCATAACAACATCTCTCAACAATGTGTACTTTACGTACTTTATTATTAAACATATAAAAATACACATACTTTTTGTACTTTATACGTCAATTAGGATGTTATCATGCCAAAGAAAGTACACAAGGAAAGTTTCTCAAGAACAGAAAGGATAACTGAAAGAATAAGAAAAGACTGTAAGGTTTAACGAAAATGATTTCCTTCATTGTTTTTCTTTTTCGTGGGCACCCATCCAAACCTTCCAACTGGTAACCAAAACCTCAAAAAGTAATTACTTAAGCGCAAAAAGATACTTCCATGAAACAGATATTATTCAATTTATATTTGTACTGAAATATTTGTTTCCACATTTTATATAAATCTGTTATTACACAACGTATAATGAACAGATAATAAATAATATTTATCTATTTTGCCTTTTACTAATGGAGTATTATTAACTATCATAGACAGATCAAACGTTTGCATTCGTTTGAATTTCGTGCAAAGCTATATGAGGGCTGTCTCGCCAACAATCTCTTATATAGCAATAAAAGACTAGAGGGAAAGCAGCTAGTCACCACTATCAACTACCAACTTTAGGGCTATTCTTTTACTAATGAATAATGGGATTGACCGTGACGTTATAATGCCTCACGGCTGAAAGGGTGAGCATGTTTGTTGGAGCTGGAATTCGAATTCTAGACCTGCAAATTACAAATCAAGCACCCTAACCAACTGTTCATGCCAGACCAAATAAAAAGCATCTCCAGATGATACAGTTGAAAATGATGGAAATATTCATTCTATGTAGATAGTAATAGAGAACTTAGATACCAACCTAGGCAAGTTTCTGAATACATAGTTACAAACCCCAGTTAAACATAAATAAAATAAATAAATGACTTGCATAAATTATCTGTTAACTTTCATAAACCTCTTACCACGTAGACCCGGCATGGCCAAGTGGTTATGGCGCTCGAGTCGTAATCTGAGCGGCGCGGGTTCGAATCCCCGTCGCACCAAACATGCTCGCCATTTCAGCCCTAGGGCCGTTGTAATGTAATAATCAATCACCACTATTTGATGGTGAAAGAGTAGCCCAAGAGTTGGTGGTGATGACTGGTTGCTTTCCCTCTAGTCTTACACTGTTAAATTAAGGACGGCTAGTGCAGATAGCCCTTGTGTAGCTTTGCGCGAAATAAGAAAAAAATGTACATCTGCTAATATAAATAATAATGCATATTTTAGTTGATATATCTCCTTTCTTTGATAATGGCAGTTAAATAAATAAAAAATATCGACAAAATTCACCGATCCTTATAAGTAAAGTAAAATATTATATTTTGATACTTTTATTTAACGATGGGTTATTTGCACTTTGTCCGTTTCGGTGAATCGAAACCCAGATTTGCACTGTTGTTTCTTATCAGAGTTAGAATAAAAATCCGCGAATAATAAAGAAAGAAAAAGCTTTTAATTTCATTATGATAGGCCAAAGGTCAATATTGTCGATTTAAATTATTCAGTAATGTTTCGTTAGTTATTTTCAATGGCCCCACAACAACCAAGAAAGTGAGCTAATGAAATATTCCTCACTATTTGGATTCATAATAATTTGTTACTCTGAAATACAATAACACTCAAATAATCAACAAATTCTATTTGACTACTATTTCAAACGAAAATAGCATTTGGTATGAGCTCATTGAGCAGTTGATGCAAAACGTGGACTACTGCGTTTTCATTATGCATCAGTATATTTGCTACTTTTGATCCCGAGAAAAATATTCAAATTTGACAGGTACCCAATTGTTTTACAAACACGGTTAAAATAACTAAATTTTGATATGAAAAAAAAAGGAACTTCATAGCCACAGAATGAGCTTAAACCGTATCTTGTAATGTACTTATATAAGTTTATATTACATGTGGACTTTTAAAAAATAGGTACCAAGACCAACTTACAATAAATGTACAAAACACAAAAGTACACAAATAGAGCTTCTAGTGTAAAAAGTTGTTGAAGTCTTTCATTTTTCTTTCTAAGATAACGAAACAAGGAATCTTAAAATGGAATACTATCATCCTGACAATTTATGTAAACGAGTTAAGCCTTTTCTTAATATTCCATAAATCAAAACGTGTATAACTACTCAATATTCAAGCATACCACTACCTTCAAATATACCTTTCTCTCTAAAATTAAATTAAAATGGCTGCTATATCTATTTTCTTTTAAAATAAGGAATTTGGAAAATTTGTGAGTGAAAGCAATTTTTTTGCGTAGTCTTAGAAACTGCTCTTTGTTTTTTTTCTTTCTAGGAATGATGGTAATCAAACCTGGCGTGATCCACGACATTAAGTAGATCAGTCGTGAAGCATGTATGCGATTTGATGTCGTGTCCTTCATTGTTTAAGAAAAGACGTTCTACATAAAGTTGGAGAAAAACGAAATATAGAGCCCGGTTACTTTAAAAAGGTTTATGACCGATGTGACCTTGAATTGGGACTGGTGACCTTCAAAGACAATGAGCTTTTAACAAACATAAAATGAAATCTTCACTTGATAATAAAACTAGCCCCGTGGCCAGTCAGGATTTCACTTCTCGTGCTACAGGCAAAAAAAACCCAACAAAACAAGCGTTAATATAATGCATAATGCATCCTATTAACACAGTATAAAATATTAAGATAGGAAGCTTTCAATCTTAAGCTGATATCAGCTTCTATTTGTTAGATCGCAAAAATGCAGTGGAGCATTCATCAGTATTTACAAAATAGGCATGCCTATTATTTGTATCAAAATCCAATTGTAGGAGAATTCCACACGTCACTATTGAGTATTAAATATATAAATTCACAAGCAGGAACTATGTGTACTAGTGACATTTTGCCATTTATAGATTTGATCATGAGAAGATTGATTTTTTGTCAAGTTGACTCGTTAAGACACGGTGGAGTCTTGTATAATTATACACCTTGCAAAGAAGCACTTAGCGGCACGCTCAGAAGAAATGTGCAGAGACATCTACATTAAAACTTTCGACTTATCCCCATCTCGTAAAGGAAATGTCTGATCTTAATCTTTGGTTAAGATGTCCAATACGTCATAGTTTCGAGAGCAGATTAATTTTGACTTATAATTTAGACTGTATCTGTAACGTTTTAAGAAGTATTTCAATCACAAAGAAACATGTATATCTTAAAGCATTATGCCACTTTTGTGAAATAAAAGTAAAATTATTTTTCACAGTAAATTTCATGAGATTGTAACTTGCTTTCTTCTGAATGAAGAAAGAAGTGTCTTTACAGAAAGGAACGAATGTATCAATATGGACTGTGGAATTAAGGTTTCGCAGTTTGAGTCAAGTACTGTGAAGAAATTTCGCTATGCATTGTGAGACTGTGGGTGTATTATAAAAGTGCCGATTAAATTCTAATATTCGATCTGACAAGTGTAGCTTAAGCCTTTGGAGTAAGTGATGATGGTTGGCTGCCTTTCTTTTAATGTATCACTTTTAAGTTAGCGCGGATAACCTTCCTGTAGCTTTAAGCGAAATTCAAAAACAAAGAAATATGATTTAAATTTATGAAGGTTAAGAAAAATGTAACAGTTTCATATTTGTCCCAATGACGACCAAAATAAAGATATCGGTTAAGAAAAATTGGCATGTACTTGTGACGCACCTTATAAGGCACATTAGCAAAACACTAAGGTCACAAATTCTGATGCTTAGGCACAACTATCCAAACTTTACTATTAACCACAGAAAGAACAGGTAGTAAAAAGCATTCACCGGCTACCCTTAACTGAATGGCAAGATTGACTGTTATTCTAGTTGTCTACAGTTGAAAAAGCAGAACGTAGGACATGTCGCAGAATCGAACGTTTGACTTTTTGATCCTCAGCCTTGCACTCAAACAACGAGATTACGCTCATCCCTTGTAACGTTTTAGGTAAACCCTTAAAGATAAAGACCCTATAAACCTGTTGACCTACTCAAAACAAGGTAATTAACGTTTTAGCGAATTTGTGATAAACTCTAAGTGTAAAAGAGAAGTCAACAAATGCAAGTATTTATGTAAATTGATTCCCGAAAATAGTTCATAAATTGGTTAAGTCCAAAAATCAGACTTGATTTGATTTATGATTTTAAGCAAAATATATCTATAAGAGTTCAAACAAAATGTAATTTTTGTTACAACAATTATTCTCAAAAGAAACTTGCAATCATTTAAATCTGTAAAACTGCAACACTTTCAACCCCAAAATTAATATTAAAACTCCAATAATAGTAAATGAATAATGATAATTATAATAATAATTAAGAATCCCAGGAAATGTAAGACAAAACGTTTCAGTCTTGGAAGAGTTTAATTCAGTAAATGAACTGAAAAGTTAGCGTTACTTTCCAAATGTCTTGCTTCATATGAGGAAAATCACTAATCGTTTCTAGGACATTACAAAGTTTCAAATTACAGAAACAATTATGTCTGGTTTCAAATTTCCTAGGCTATTCCACAGCTACTGTGCTTAATCATTTCGTCATAGTTTAATAAAAAGAAATAGAACATGTGTTACCGTGTAGTGTTTCTCTTGTACCACAATTTCCTGCTAATTGCATATATGTATTTGTTAAGAAAACAAAGCGTAAAGTGCAACCTAGATCACGAGTTTTAATTATTCAAACCATGTACACATCTCATTGTCCAGTCCCTTTGCTGAGCCTTACTCGCAAGGATAACTTGAAGCACGAGCAAAAATGACAACACCTTATTTTATATACTTGTAACCGAATTTTATTCTGAGTTTTCTTTGTGTTTTTCGAAAATTGCTGCCCTGCGCGCATCACTGACTTGACCGACGGGTAAAGATACGTCCAAGAAGAAATCAGCGAAGCAGAAAGAATGGACCTTCGAAATAATGGGCGCCCACAGGTGACAGTCTCGCTGGCTTTACTTTAATGAGCAATCTTCTGATGATGCGGACCACTGCATCTTGAGACTTGATGGCACAAATGTAGTATCATCTGAACAAGCGTGTAAAAAAAGTTGAATAAAATTCTTTGTGACCACTAGCGGGAACAATGGAAATTAGAAGATTCACTTACACTCATGTAGCCAAGTTTGCTTATCAGTGCAGAACAAATATCTTGAATTGGACTAAGATAATTACATGTAGATTTGAGAAGTTATTGTCCCAGAAGCTTTAATGATATAAATTTATTAATAAAATTGAAATAACTATATTTAATATGGCCCATGACTTGAAAATCATGTTTCTATTGGGAATTTCTGTGAGTCCTCTCAGGGAAACAGAAGTGAAAATCTAATTAATTTCAATTTGCTTTCTTTGCAATTATTACAAGTTTAAATTAAAAACGTCAAATGAGTGATTAATTAATAGAACATTTGCTTAAATTAATAAAACAACGTCATTGAAGAATACTTTCTGATGTACGTATTGTTATTATATATCCAGTGTTAATTAATAACATATTATTATTAATATAAATTAAACAAACACGAAACTAACTAGCAGATCAGTCATTGACTATAGTGACTACCGTACCGGCCTGTGAATACGAGATCCACGGTTCGTATCCAGTTATCGCGAAAACGCTTTTCACACTTTGTGACAATAGATGCGATATAACAGTGACGGTCAAATACGGATATTTCATTAGAACCAATAACTGGCACACGGGTTTATCAGAAGTATGTCCACAGTTTCTTCGTGCGAAAACTTTTATAATTATCACAAAATATGTTTCGACCGTTAATGGAGTAATGTTAAACGTCAAAATATTTAACTTAGAGTGCCAAACTTTTCGTATTACAGTTTCAGCAAATTAGAAATATGATATTATACTTCAACTATTATATATTCAAAATAAAACTATTTTGAAGCTCGTGAAATCATACGAATCATAAGCCTATATTACATTGTGGTTTTATTTTATTTATACTTAAAACAAAAATATTCAATCTCCTCACACAATATGTTCAAGATTAAGAAGGTAAAGTATCTGTAACAAAATAGAATTAATATATTCATGTTTTCCATTAATTTTTTAAAATTCTTTTTCATCACATCTCTCTTGTTGTAATGGCTTCTATTGTAGCGTGGAATGAAGGACTTTCTAAATTAAATCTACTGTCGCTGATTTTCAAAGTTGTTTTCTTAATTTCAAGTGAGCGATATTATAGCGTTTTTTATAGTTAAATAAGGCATTTGGTTTTTCAGAACAAATTGGATCTTTGGATATGTAGACGATCTTATTTTCTAAAGCAATTTCATGTCAGACATAAAAATCTGGCTTCGTAAGGTTGGCTTTTATATTATATAACACACATAAATGTTCCTGTCGTTACTTCCTTACTAGTGACCACTAATATGTTCATTCCTGCCAAATATATATATAAAAAAAAAGCGTAACGATGGTAAATTTTCTTTGTATTCGGATATTCGGCCAAAGATATTCAAGGGCTATCTGAGCTAGCCGTCACTAATTTTAAATTGGTAAACAAGGGAGAATGCAGCTGGTCAACAATATCTACGTCCAATTGGTACAGCAGAATTTGACCGTCACTTTTATAACTCACTCACAGCCCAAAAAATGCTAAGCAAGGTTTGTTTTTTTTATGGTAACGGGACGCGAATATGAACCAGTGGACTGAAAGTTAGGGCATTAACAAATAGTCCACACTCGGCCCTAGTGGTGGTGGAGTATAGTGAATTCAATTTTATCTTTGTATACAGAAAGTAAAAAGTATCGATTAACAGCAAACAAAACTAATAAAACTTTACATTATACTTACTTAATGCTCGAATACAGGAAATATTCAGACTTGTATAGGTTCATTATTTTCAAACTCTTTGACGACGAAAAATCAACTTGTATTCTTATATTATTATAATTTCCGAGACAACTGTGTATTTTACAAAAAAAAATATCTCCCGCTAGTACAGCAGTAAGCCTATGGATTTACAAAACAAAAATCAGGGGTTCGATTCCCCTTGGTGGACACAGCAGGTAACCCGATGTGGCTTTGCTATAAGAAAAACACACATAAATTTTACAAAAATAAATACAAACAACAACTAGATTTTGGTCTTACCTGTAAGTAGAATCTTTTCAACAAATGCATAGTCATTTACATTATTGCGCAAAGTTGCTGCCAGAACCATTCTTTTATCAGGGATTTAGCCCCAAATGATTTTATTTATGCTCTGAGTAGATTTGAGACATAAAGCTTAACTGCCTACCTATAAAAGGGCGTAAGGCATAAATTATATTAAGAGCTAAGAAGTAGTTGTCTTGCAAATGGGTGTATAAAAATGGAACAAATATAATCAGTGCAGCTTTGATTCTATAATAAATGATAAATTCTCATAATAATATCGACGTGGACAATCAGTTTCCGTTTCAATACTAATCGTTGCGTGTTTTCTCCCTCTTTTAATTAAATAGATAAAAGTTAATTAATCTAAATAGCTACAAATATGTGTTTAATTGATCCAATTTTGTCTTAAATTATAAATAAAGCAAGAAACTTAAAACTTAAAATATTTCTTAGATACATACAATGGCACAATATGTTTTAAGAAGTATATGCATATAGATATATATGCACACAAATATGTATAACTTTTGTTTTCTTGGAGCTCAAAACAACAAAAAGTACCATGGGAATTTTTGTCATGAAATGCTGAAAGGGATAATTTTTTTATCAATACTCTTTACCACTTACAAGTTCGAGTTACGTGATAGAACATTTTTATTTGCGTGCGCACACCACAGATCGCCACCTAGTGACAAGGCTAATTAACGATCTGATGTGATAGTGCGAGTCTAAAGCAGTACCTTATTGGCTGCTGTGAAGTCGCACATGCACTTATTCTAACAAACTGGCTTTGATTTTGCATCTATCTGCTCCTGGTTCGTTAAAAGGACAAGAAGGGGCGTCCTGAAGATTCACAACAAAATTTGATTTTTTTTCATCTTAGACACAAATAATGACTATTATTACTTTCTCGTCTCCTACAATCACATTAGCCATTCCAATGAAAAATAAACAATGCACTTTTAATGCCTCCAATTATTCTTAAGAATAATGTTTGAATTACAAAGAGAACATAACGAGAAACTGAGGCCTTATCATTCTTAAAGTTTCAAAAGCCAAACTAGTTCTTAAGTGTTATGAGATTTGAGAAAAATATTTATGTGTTCGCAAAACAAAGATTATATACTGAAAATTCTATTAAGCACTAAATTATTAAGTGAACTATTCACACATAAACAAAGGTTGTAATCAGACTTCTAAAGTAACAATCTTGTTTTTACTGTTTGTTAGTTTTTTTGAATTTCGCACAAAGCTACTCGAGGGCTATCTGTGATAGCCATCCCTAATTTAGCAGTGTAAGACTAGATGGAAGACAGCTAGTCATCACCACCCACCGCCAACTCTTGGGTTACTCTTTCACCAACGAATAGTGGGATTGACCGTAACTTTTTAACGTCACCACGGCTGGAAAGACGAGGATATTTGGTGTGACGTGGATTCGAACCCGCGACCCTCGGTTGGAAGTCGAATGCCTTAACCACCTGGCCATGCAGGGCCTAACGTTAAAGTAATACACCTTTCTTTTTCTAGAGACACGAATATACAAATGTTACAATCTCAAAATAACAGATTTATAGGGTGATTGGTTTGCTACCATTTCATTGCTTTAAGACGGGTATAACGCTCTCAGAAGTCGAATTAACTTTTTCTTCCATATACCACAAACACACATGGGTGTGTATAATGTATTCGAAATTGTTTTTCACAATTAGTTTTTTTTTTTTTTGCTGGAACATAAATTGAACGGAATTTAAAATATAAATATTTAATCTTATTACATTTACATTAGGCCTTTCAATTGATAAATTTTGTGGATACTAAAAACCTGTTTATTTAATTATTAGTTGACGCACTCGTTCAACACACGCATAAAACTCAGAGACTGCCAAAGTACAACATGGAGGGTTGAATTCGAGCACCCACCCCTACGACCCTTTTGCAAAGAGAGGTTAGGGTACCTAAGCATGCCAAATTTTGTTGAGATCAACAGAATAGCATTCATTGGGAGCACAAATGTATATGACAGGCTTAGTGACAATTGGTCCAGGAACACAGAAAGATGTTTGTCAAGTAATAATTTGATAAATTACATTTTTCTCACTTCACCTCTTCAGATTATTTATGTATTTAATGCATACAGATGCTAAGAAATAATCTATTGCTTGTAGGAACCGTATATTCAGTTATATATATCATTTTCTTCCAAATTTACTAACGGACAAAATCATTGAACTAACACTAAAACTAGCACTGATCAGGTAACTTTTTCCAAATATACAAATATTCAATAACCTAACCAATTATGCAATGGACATCTAACTGTTTAAACATGCACTAGACAAGACACCAAAATAAAAATATAAATGGTCTCTTCTGTTTTTATTCTCCAATGCAATAAACATACAAGTGATAGATAGTATCATATGTTAAACTTAACTACTCTGTTTTATCCTTTCATTGTTTCTTTGAGAGATTTATCAAAGGTTATTCGCTCATAAACTACGGTTCGTTGTAACACAAAACCAATATCTTCATATGAGGAGCAGGCTTACTATTTTTTTGAAGCTCGTCTGATTGTTTATTGTCACAATTATTGAGAAAAATAAGAAAGAAAAAGAAAGTTCCATGGTGTCTTCGTCGTCTGCTCGGGACTTGATGCTATTCGTGTCTGCGTGAGTCTGTCCCAAATTAAACATATAAACCTATATAACTTGTTCTGGGAACGCTCAGAGTTTCCTGGCAGCCCCTATAATATAGAGTTTTCTGAACAAATGTAATAAAGTTTTCGGTTGACAATTAACTTCAGGAGAGACGAACCTACTAATCAAACGTTACGTTATGAGTTTGCGACAGCAATAACGCCACATGCCACTCGTCAAACGGAATTCATGTTTTGGTCGTCAAAAAGTAGTTGCTACTCTCTCAATCTATGTATGGTTGTATCTTCCGCTTTTAGCAATAGATAGGACATTCTGGTAAAGGCAATTATTCTAGTTTAATCAAATGATGTTTTGTGAACTCAAATGATTTTGCTTAACAATGTGTGCGAAAATTGAATAAGGAGTTATATATCAATGGGTTTGAAGTTCCATTCACAATGTTGGTACCACTGTAAAACCTCTGTATGAAGGTTTTCATTTAATGTGTTAACTTAAACTTATATATAAACTTTACATACTTACAGAGTTTACATTATAAATTTTATTCTCGTATAGCATATGAGTCACTTTACACGTTATGAATGAAATTCAACACATTAAACAGCGCATATAAAACAAGTACTGGGCCCGGCATGGCTAAGTGGTTACGGCGCTTTAGTTGCAATCTGCAGATCGCAGGTTCGAATCTTCGTCACACCAAACATGCTCGCCCTTTCAGCCATAGAGTTGTTATTATGTGATGGTACATTCCACTAATCGTTAATTAAAGAGTATCCCAAGAGTGGTTGGTGATGACTAGCTGCCTTTCTCTAGTCTTACACTGCTAAATTAGGGACAGCTAGCGCAGATAGCCCTTGTGTAGCTTTGCGCGAAATTTAAACACATGTATTATACACATTAGTTTTTTGTGTTTCCATATTTTTTAAGATGAATAGACAAAAAAACTGCGCAGAAGCTGCAATGATTGCCTCATTTCCCGACTGTTTACTTTACTTCTTTCAAGTATTTGTAACAATGAAACATTTATTTCATTTAGAAGATTTTACTTGCTACACGCCTTTATATAAAACAGGTTTTTAGTCGCCACATAAAATTATCCAAGCACACATAAATACTCGTAAAAAAACAATTGCAACAGAAATGGATACTTGATATTACACGTGTGATAAAAATATAGTAATAACTTTAATATTTTATTTAAGACCCTAAGTAAACAGATACAAAAAGCATTCACATCCTCTTTACATTCTAATGAAAATAGGTTAAAGCAACGACAACATAAAACAAATGAAAAAGTTTTGGAAAGACACCATATGGCTTTGCGTTGTTTACTTTTAGTCTACCATCTGAACTTACTAAGGTGTCAAAAAATAATGGAAAGCGTTTACTTTTAGTGTCAGGAATAATTACCAGAAAAATACTTGAAACTAAACAGTTTTAATGAACCCTTTAATTCAAAAGCTATTTACCCGAACTCAGAATTATTCTCGGAGCATGGCCCTAATTTACTGGATCCAGGATATGGATTGGAAGTCGTACAAGCAAGATTTTTTCTGATGATAACAAATAAAGCTTTTACTGCTAAATCTTAAGACAGTTCGTGAAAAATATTTGTTTATAGCACAGACTAAACCTGATAATTAGCATTATAAACCGCAACCACTGGGGGGCGGGCGGAAGGCGATGAACAATTTTTTTATACCGTGTGATAATTAGACGTACAGTTTGGTTTGGTTTGTTTTGTTTTGAATTTCGCAAGCTACTCGAGGGCTATCTGCGCTCGCCATCCCTAATTTAGCAGTGTAAGGCTAGAGAGAAGGAAGTTAGTCATCACCACCCAGCACCAACTCTTGGGCTACTCTTTTACCAACGAATAGTGGGTTGACCGTCACTTTATAACGCTCCTACGGCTGAAAGGGCAAACATGTTTGGTGTGACGAGCATTCGAACCCGCGACCCTCGGATTACGACTCGAGTGCCTTAATCACTTCGCCATGCCAGGCCTAGACGCACAGAAATTTCTAACCTATATGAAGACGTTTATCTGACATTGTTACTAGAGTTTCATTTCTTTTTGTGTTTTGTTTTATAGTACACAGTTATACTGACCTAATGAATTTTCTTGTCGCAGGTATCAAGATTTACATTATAAATGTCTGTCGCGAATTTAATGCTTAAGACTTCCATTATTGGAAGGGCGTGGCTTTGTGAACAGCATACCGACTGCGAATTCGAGAGTTCATGGATTACATTTTTGTTGCCGTAAAATCGCACTCCGTACGTTGATGTTGTGGTGTGTTATAAAAGTGGCAGTTAAATCCCATGTTTTCATTCGAGTAGTTTAATAATTCGAAGTGGATGTTGTTCACTAGCTGCCTTCTCTTGTGGCCTATTCACTTTAAACGAAGGACGGCTGAAGAAGTTAGATCTAGTGTAGCTTCGAGCGATTATTCGATTATTATATTTTAAAGTTTATGTCCACTCTTAGTGCAGATAATAAGAAAGGGCCTAATAGCTAGCGTGCTTGGATTCTGAATCTGAGAGTTTATGGTTCACAACTAATTTTCATATGAATGCATTATAAGATTATAAGTAGGCGAAGAAATAGCTGTAATAGTTTGATTAATGGCTTTCCGTTTAGTCTATCAACTTCAAATTACGGACAACTAGCGCAGATAATTATTTTGAAGCTGTGTGCGAACACTGAAATCAATATGCTTTTATTTTGTTAAAATAATTCAGTTCTTGAGCAAAACCCTTAATTAAAGTTTACTGGTTAAAAGTTAATAAAGAAATTATCATCAATATTTATAGTTTTCATGAAATCTTGAACAAAAAATTGTTGCAATGAGTACAATTAAATCTTGAATTAATTATTCAAGGCATTTTTTGTCTCTCTATTTTTACAGCAGCATATGTAAATATACAAAATATATTCTTATCACATTTAATTGTTCGGTAATAAAATTATCTGGCTGGTTATTTACATATATTTACGTCTTTAAAAAAATCGTCGAGCTGGAAGTACCTCAAATGTTCAATGCCACAGTATACTATAATGATAATCCTTTTTTTAAAATAGTCAGATATACAAAACCAAATCCAAGAAAAAATTACTGAGAATGAAATACTTAAACATTTGGTATACAAAAATAACGTTAGAAGAAGACCACATATCTTTATGTAACCTTACAATCTTATCACACAACTTATTTGTGATTAAATCCCATATGTACACGGATGATTATTTCATACATTTAACGTCATGTATCCAGACCCTTAGGAAATCTCGCCTCACTGAGTTTGGTTCGCTACCACCATAAACAAGCCTGATTGGATACAGGGAGAGGGGAGGGGGAAAAAAAATTCTGTAAATAAGACATTTATTTATTATACTCTTGAAAGAATAAGAAAAAAACAAACAAATATATCTCTATACGTATATAATCTGATTATATACTATACGCTGGATTATCTTGTATGAAATATTTAAAACTTATCTCAAGATGATTACTTGTTCCTTTGTTACAACACGTACATTTACATAATTAAAACTGTATCTTTTAACAATGAACATTATTTCATATTTTGATTCTAATCGCCAAAATGTTTTGTTTTTTCAGAAGTCACCTGTTCAAAGGAATTCAAAATAAAAATTATCATGGTTTGAAGAATGAATTATTATTCTGGTAAAGGTAAAATAAATTATGAGTTTTACAGACAACTGATATAACAATTAAATAACTAAGACTAAATGTAAAATGTTGATTATAAAACTTTAAAACTTCTGTTCAAGTAAAAATCTATTAGAATGAAGGAGTTAAAAATACAAACAACTAATAAATGAGGAACGTTTGTGGGAATTTGTTTATAAAGTGGAACTAGTAGTCAAATTATCTTCTATGATACATACTTTAGACATACAGACTATATATTTTTTTAGACTTTTCGCGCAAAGCCACTTGAGGGCTACCTGCGCTAGCCGTTCCTAATTTTGCAGTGTAAGACTAGAGCGAAGGCATCTCGTCATCACCACTCACTCTTCGGCTACTCTTTTACCAACGAATAGTGGGATTGATCATCACATTATAACGCCCTCACTGCTGAAAGGGCAAGCATGTTTAGTGTGACAGGGATTCGAACCCGCGATCCTCGGATTACGAGTCGAGTACCTTAACCACGTGGCCATGCCGGGCCAATGTTTACCTACACTGTAATTATTAAAATATCCATTGCCGTGAACAGCATTATTTTTTGGTTTCACATATTTCAGTCATCTCATTTTTTTTTCTTGTTAGTGTTGTTTTTTATATACAGTTAGATTGTTTTTGGTTTAGATTCGTTTTAACGTTGCATATGCTCACTTTTCTCTTGGACTTTCCTAATTTCAACTGAGTAACTTAATGTAAAGGACACTGTTTAGTTGTTTTTAAACAACAGAATTAGTTTGCGATAAATTAAAATTCTGAATAGCCGTTGTTTTCTTTTGTTTTTCTAAACAGTTTTTTTCCTATTATATTGTGGTACACTGAAATGGTTATCCACATTATGTGTTTTATTTGTAACAACATACATTCTTTTAGTAATATTTCTTCCTTCGTTTTGTTGTTAATTACAAAGCTACAAGTGGGATATTTGTTCTTGAAGTCCGATATTTAGTTTTGTAAGCCATCACACTTATCGCTCAAGACTGAGCAATTATCAACCTTAGTAAATATATTCAAAAAAGACCTAATCAATTCACTTGTGAAAACCAACGAAATGTATATGAAATATTCTGTAGTTAAAGACTCTTTGCTGCTAATAGCTGAAATGGGATTCACTTTCGCTTTTATATTTGTTTGCCACTAGTAGTAGTTTTAAACTGTGGGGCGCTCTTTCTGGAGGTCGCTCCTAAACTTCTTTATTGTGAGAGTGAGAAGCGCCACAATAACGTTTTGTTTTTTAGATCTAATTGTATCATTGACATCACATATAAGTTCACTGTGACAATACGAGAGTAACGTAGAGGAAGTTGAGAATGATGATAAATGAGTGGAGAGATTTGGTCATAAAATTATAGGTATTTAAACAGTAATGATATATATGTCATATGACATATATATGTATATCATGGTTTAAATTAGTTGAACGTTTTATATTTTTTGTGGGGGTGGCAAAGTACATTACAGAGAATAAAAGGAACGCGACCTGCAAAGTTTAAGAAACACTGGGTCATAGTTGAATCGTGAATATTAAGCTTCTTGATCAATTTTAGCATTGCCACATCAACAAAACAGGGATTCAGGGTGTGCTTTTGACCCCTTATCGTATTTCTAAAATTGATCCTTTAATTCATTATATAATTACTTAGCGGGCAAAGTAAGTATTGTAATTTCGGAAAATCTTTCTCTGTGAAAATTTAATTTCGAATAAGGTTAAAAGAAGGTTTCTGCCATGGTTCATGACCCACACAAGAATAAGTTAATTTATTTTTTACACACGAATACATTTCGAATAAAAGATCTCGTGAGTTATTAAAATAATATTCAAGGACAATAAATATTGGTAAAAGATAATTTGTTCTTCAAAAGATCGATAAATTATTAACGTATAAAGAAGCTTACGTGTTGTTGAGTTTTTTGTTAAAGATTATTTAATATCATACAACAGTAGATATAAAACAAGACGTTTATTTTAAGACTAAAAATCTTCACTCGTTTATGAACGATGTTTCAGTTTCTATCTTTAAATTACTCTCGCGTTATTACAGGAAGATATATATATATATATAACATTTTCTTTACGTATGTTAGTAAGAACCGAATATTTTCGTCCAAGCTCTATGCGACTGAAGCTTAAATGACGAAAATAGAATCTACAGTTTTCTATTTCAATACACTAGTTTTTTATTTAGAAAATGTGTTTAAAAATCAGGGTCACTTCTGTGCAGTGACCATAGTGAAACTAATATCAACAGCAAAGACTTAAAGAACAAATAAACTACACGCAGTAGGTTGTATAACGAACGTTTTAATACGAAGTTTTCGTGTTAATCCCTACGGAAGATATTTTAGATTAAGCCTAACGTTTCTACCTCATGCGGTTTTACATTTTCGTATCACATGTGTGGTTATTGACATCAGGTGTAATTTTTATTCCTGCTCGTACTTTGTAATTAAGTTATCATAAGTAAGAAGATGAGGTGTATATTTACACATAATTAGCTTGGCAAACCTATTTCTTTTTGTGTTTTGTCCTGGTAATTACAAAAAATATTTCCGTCGAAAATAGTTCTCTTGTTTTTTCTCTATATGGCTATAGGTATCAGATGAAACGATACAAATACATTAGTCACAAAACTATAACTACAAGGAAATGCACTAAATTTGAAATCCTTTGTGAGTCTTAAATTGGAAACTCTTTAGATGTTTTGTGGTTAGAAATTGACAAATGTCTACAGTTTCAACCACAGTGTTCTTTTACACACGTATTTCAAAACTTATTCACGAGTAGTAATTTGACTTCACTGGCTCCACTCTAAATAAAGGATAACGTGATTTTTTATTTCTTTGCTTTATTCTGAAAATAACTTTTTTTCTTCCCCAACACTATTATGATAAAATGATAAATTAATCTTTCGGGCGCACCTTGATTAAGTATTTTTAATATTAAATTGTGGGTGTTTATTAGGTTTAATTTTAAAGCTAGTTCGTTATAAGTAAATATTATTGCTACGTAAAATGAAATTGTTCAATTTGTGCGTAGACTTGCATGTTTGTTGTGTATTATAATTATCAGTGACACTATAAGTTCAATGTAACAGCTCAGATTTGTATCAGTAGCTGCACACAAAATAATCTTACTCAGCTCAAACCAGTAGATCATGGACTACATCTACACCTGGTTTTCGTTTCAACTGTAATTGAATACATGCTTAAGCACCGACAAGGTTAATAATATCAATATATACAGCCACAAGACTAATGGAGCATCATCAGATGTTTGTGGTTCGATTAGTTTTCACCAGGCGAAAAAAAGAGAAAAAGTTCGATCCTTAAATTTCTGTATAAGAGTTGGATGTTAACAAGTTACAAAAGTAACATTTATGAACATTATGTTTATTAATGGTGATACAGATATTTATCACAAATAATCTTTGGCCGTTTTTATTTACATTTGTTGTAAATTGCTGAAATTGTTAACCACATTTGTACGTTTTGATTAAACTTTACTTTATTATCACTTCTGAACAAAAGCTAAAAGTCTGATTTCGTCATAATGTTTCAGGATGTTCATTTATTTTTCTAGATTCTAAGAATCATAATACCTGAGACATCACTGACAGTCAGTAATTCATTACAGCCTTTTAGTCCTGCAGAAAGTCCTTATGTTCAAGTCTTAGTTATTTCCTTTTATTCATTCATATGAAAAAAGTTCTGATTAAAAATAAATGAATGATAATTTTTATTTCCTTATATGTATAAGATGTATTGTCGAGACTTGCTAAAGATTATTTCCTCGGGATGTGCTCTGTTTATAATTGTACAGAGATAAACAAATACACATGTGTGATAAATAGAGCATATTTTTCACGAAACCTTGAGAATACGTGACTTGTCCCGAGCTGTCAGTCATTCAATATATGCTGTGCTTTGTTTACAACACCCAAGTTGTAGATTAGAAAGGCGATTTCGAGTCCACTCTTAAAATCTATTTATTTCTAACGTTAAAGCTAGCAAGTCAAATAGGGCCAGTCAACGAAAACGTTTCAACATTCAGACACCACAGCCAATCAACAGTCACCTTTGACATGTGAATAAAAGAAAAATCCTAAAGGTTTGTTAAACATTTTAGTCGATGAATACCTTGAATAAACACGTCCCTGAGCTGAACAAAACGAAGCAAAGATCTTCTATCACCAATGACATTAACTCGAACTGCTGTACCTACTAATGGGTCCATCTGATAATATCTTAATCTTAAGAGCTGACAAAAGCTCCTGAATCATCACTGGTAGCTCTTATCCACATTCAGCTCAACGGCGTAATCCAGAATTACTTATTCGTCTTCGCATTTTGGCAGATACTTAGAATGAATCATTACATTTTTAAAGCGTTTGAGTTGTTAGAGACATGCAGTGCCACCTCTGATTGTTCCGTATATTATGAATGAAATTCTTAATTTCTAAAGAAGTAATATGTTGCCAAACAACATTTACTGGTGGAAGCATTGAGGCATGGATTCAGTAAAATCTTGAAGGGTAGGATAGCGCGAGTTTGTGCCTTGCATTATTTAACTCTTCGTTACAAGTTGTTATTATACAATATGTTGATTTCTAAATATGTGCGCCCGACTTAAGCACTCTGTTCAGTTTGAAAAACAATCAATCTCTGGTTGTTGAAAATGGTTGCTGGTATTAAAGGTTTTCTCAGTACAAGCATAATAAGACTTCTAAAGTATTATAGGCTTTTCACATGCTTTATCCTGTAAAACACGGTCTAATTTACCTTTCGTTTTATCATAACACATATTTGAGTTCCCAGTACAGTTTTGTTTGCTTGTTGATCAGCACAAAATTACACAGTGGTTAATCTGTGTCTGTTCACGTCTGGTATCGAAATCCAATTTTTAGCGTTACAGGCCCTCGTACTTAACACTGAGCCAAAAGGAAGGGTCTATTAAATAAAATTACAAAGCAAGAAACGCTTAAAAATTGCCTAGAATTAATAAACTGTAACAAACCCATCGTTTGTCTTGTCGATAGCATGTCTTGTTAATTCTGTGTTTCTTTTTCTTATATACACATATGTTATCTCTATAAACAACCTTAAACAAACTTAGTGGATAAAACTGTTACATCATTGAATAATTCTAATTACCATGGAACTGGGTATCTCTTTTGTTTAGGGTAAGACCAATTAATTAAAAATTTGTAACACTGAGTTCCTTTCTCGTTCCTGTTTGAATAAATAACCTTTAAATGAATTTTGTACGTCTCATTAAATGTGAGGCTAAAACAGTATGTGATTTGCATTATGAAAACTTTAAAAAATTACCATACCAGAAAGATAAAAAATACCCGTGTTCCGGTTTAAGAAAGGAAGTTAAATTATCTCAAACTCTCATTTACAATAAAAATAGTATCTGAAAGGCACATTTTAGGCAACAGTGCTTATGCGTTAAAGTTTTGTGAGTGAATTTCTTTTATTTGTTTATAGACACTTGGAAAAATGGTTTCAGTTTTAATACTTGCCTCCGATACTCAGGTTTTGTTTGTTTGTATATTTTGAATTATGTGCAAAGCTACACGAAGGCTATCTGCACTAGCTGTCCTTAAGTTAGCAGTGTAACACAAGAGGGAAGACAGCCAGTCATCACCACCTACTGCCAACTCTTGGGCTGCTCTTCTACCAAGATTAGTAAGATTGACAGTCATATAATAACGCCCCCATGATCGAAAGGACGAGCATGTTTGGTGTGACAGGGATTCGAAACTGCGACACTCAGATTATGAGTCCACTGCCTTAACAACCTGGCTAAAACAACGATATTCCATAATCACTTTACATGTAAAGTTTTGAACGCCCTAACCATCTGGCCATGCCGGACTTCTAGGTTTTGAAAGTGTCCCTAGATTTGGCATTTCTTACAAAATAAGTCGATCGGTTTGTCACTTTTGATAACACCATTAGGCTGAAAGTGTCTTCTGTACAGAAATTGGTTGCTGGGTATCAGTTACTGTTTTATAATTTTAAACTCACAGCCATTGAGATGCCCCGCACGACCATCAGATTATTTCAAAATCCTAAGTACCTAACGTCCATACGTAAATATTCTGGAAAGGTCATTTATCTACTTTAAATACTTTAAACACACAACAGTGTATTTACATTTTATAAGCTTTGTACACTCAAATACAAAGTGCCACAAAAATTATAGTGAATTGTTCAGATAATTGTTTGCTATGTCTAAGGTTACCGTCTGTTTATAATTTGTTGTGTGTATTTGTAGCTCCAGTGCAATGATAGTCCAAATTATATTCATGTCGATTCTGTTATGACTTTGTGTTCAGGGCACTCGATTCGCATTCCGTGTGTCGTGGGTTCGAATCCCGTTTCTGACTATGTTTGCACTTCAGCCGTGTGGGGGTTACATTGTGACGGTTTCTCCCGCTATTCATTGGTACAGTGTAGCCCAGAAGGTAACGGTGGGTAGTGTTCACAAGGTGCTGTCACTGGTAAGTCAGGGAAGGCTATATAGCGCAAGTAGCTTTCGAGCATCTTTATGCGGAGTTCAAAATAAACATATAGTAATTTCTGAAGCATAGCTAAGTCGAATGTTTAAGGCGTCTTGGATTAAATTAAGCCAATTTTTTTTAAAAAA